>NW_026001473.1:0-2380 GCF_001458135.2 Marmota marmota marmota | reverse complement strand
TTCGGTTTAGTGTAAGGCTTAATGTTTCAGCTAGGGTTAGGGCTATGGTGAGGTTTAGGTTTATGGTTAGGTCTTGGGATACATTTATGTTTAGGGTTAGTGTTAAGTTTAGTGTTAGGGGTAGGTTTACAATTAATGTTAGGTTTATTTTTAGGGTAATTGACAGGGTTAAAACTAAAGTTCAAGCTAGATTAAGGATAGGATAAGAGCTACGGTTAGGGTTATGGTTTAGGATAGGGCTAGTGTAATGCTTAGGGTAAGATTTTGGCTTTGAGGTAGGGTTAGGTCTAAGGCGATGGTTAGTGTTAAGGTTAGTGTTAGGGCTAGGATAGGGTTAGGGTTTTATTTAGGTTTAAGTTTAAGCCTAGGATTATGGCTAGGTTTTGTGTTAGGTTTAGTGCTAGGGTTAGGACCATGGTTAGGGTTAAGTCTACTGTTAGGGTTAGGATTAGGGTCAAAATAGGGTTAGGGATAGGGTTATATTTAGGGCTAGTATTAGGGTTAGAGTTATGGCTAGTTCTAGTATTAGGACTAGGTTTTGGGTCAGGGTTAGGTTTAGAGATAGGTTAATGTTAGGCTCAGGATCAGTGTTCTGGATAGGATTAGGGTTAGGGTTAGAGCCAGAATTAGGACTAGTGTTAGGTCTATGGGTAGGCTAAGTGTTTATTTTAGGTTAAGGGTTATTGTAAGGGCTAGATCTAGGATATTGTTTGGTTCTAGGCCTAGAATTATAACTATATTTAGGATTAGTTTTATGTCTATATCTATGTTAGTGTTAGGTATAGGTATAGGCTTACCGGTAGGGATAGTGTTAGGGTTTGGTTTAGGGTTAGGGTCAGGTTTAGACCTAGGGTTACTGTTAGGATCAGAATAAGGGTCAGGGTAAGGGTTAGAACAAGAATGAGGACTAAGGTTAGGACAAGTAATACTGTTAGTGTTTAAGTTATGCTAAGGATGAGGGTTAGGACTAGGGCTAGCATTTGGTATAGGGTTTGGCTTAGGGTAAGGGATAGGGTTAGAGCCAGGGTTTGCACTCGGGTTAGGGTTAGGGCTAGGGCTAATTTTAGGGTTAAGATTAGGGTTTCACCTAGGGTTAGGACTAGAATTAGGGGTAGAATTTGTATTAGGGTTAGGGCTAGTGTTATGACAACGACTAATGTACGAACAAGGGTTATGATTAGGGCTAATTTTAGGTTTAAGATTAGGGTTACACCTAGGGTTAGAACTAGAATTAAGAGTAGGATTTGTATTAGGGTTATGGCTAGGGTTATGACAATGACTAATGTATGAACTAGGGTTATGATTAGGGCTAGTTTTAGGGTTAGGGGTAAGGATAGGTCTGGTGTTAGTGTTAATTTAAGTTTAGGGTGATGTTTAGAGCTAGGATTAGTGTTAGGATTAGTGTCAGCTTCAGGGTTATTTTTAGAGGTAGGGCTAGGTGTAGGTTTATGGTTTGGTTCAGGTTAAGGGTTAGGTTTAGGGATATGACTTTGTTTTGTTTTAAGGCTAGGGCTAGGGGTAAGCTAAATTTTAGAATTAGCATTATTGTTAGGGCTAGTGTTAGATTTGTTTTAGGATTATTGTTATGGTTAAATGTAGAGTTAGGTTTAAATTTAAAGTTAGGTTTAGATCCAGAGTTGGGCTAGGGCTAAGGATAGAACTAGGAGCATGGCTAGGGCAAGAGTTAGAGTTAGGCTTAAAGCTAGGTTTATGGTTAAGTTAGGACTAAATTAGGGTTAGTGCTAGGCTTAAATTTAGGGTTAGGCCTAGGGTTAGGGCAAGGATTATGGTTAGGTTTAAGATTGTGGTTAGATTTAGGGTTATGGTTAGGTTTAGGGTAAGGGATGGGGTTATAGCTAGGTTTAGGGCTAGGGCGAGGGTTAGAATTAGACTTAAACATCGGGTTTCGGTTTGGGTTAGAATTAAGCCTAGGTTTAGGGCTAATATTAGGGCTAGGGATAATTTCAGGTCCAGATTTATAGTTAAAGATAGTTTAGGGTTAGGTTAGATGTAGTGTAAGGGTTAGGTTTAGGGTTAGGGTCAGGTTTAGAGCTAAGGGTATTGTTTGGGTCAGGGTCAAGATTAGTGTTTGGGATAGGTTAAGGTTTAAATGAATGGCTCAAATTGGCATAGGTTTATGATTAGGGTAATGATATAGGTAGTTTTAGGTTTCATGTAAGGTTTAGGGTAATGGACAGGGTTAGTATTAGGGATATGCTAAGGTTTAGGCCTAGGGTTAGCATTAGGGTTGGGATTATGGTTAGGGTAATGGACAGCATTAGAGCTACTGTTACAGCTAAGGTTATGGTTATTACTAGTGCTAAGTTTAGGGTTACAGTTAGGTTTAGGGTTAAAGCTCGGTTTAGGCCTCATATTAGGC
>NW_026001472.1:0-2380 GCF_001458135.2 Marmota marmota marmota | reverse complement strand
TTTTCAAGTCTTGTACAGAGGAAGGTGGATGGAAGAAAACAGCAGGGTAGGATGGGACCGGTTTGTAGATCATGTATTGCCATAAAACTGACAACCATAACATCTCAGTGGCAAACATCAATCCGCGGTTATGATTTATTTTTTTACGTGAGTGCAGGAAGTTGACCAATAAAGTCTGGTGGTCTGCTTTTGTCCACAGGTGTGGCTGAACCAGGCTTCTTGCGGTGAGTGAAACTGAGGCCTATTCCATGTAGGCTCATTCTGGGGCCCAGATTGAAAGGGAAGCTCTTTTTAAGAAAGCAACAGAGATGCTAGAGAGGAAGTGAAAGCCCAAGAGGGATCTTAAGGACCGGGCTGACAGTGGTGCACTAAATTCTCTATTGTTCTTTTATGTGGCTGAGCAGGTGGTCAAGGGGTGGGTGAGGATGCTGTGTCTCTAGTAGAAACCATTACAAAGGTGATGGTTTCTCAGGATTCTAAGAGGAAGGCACAGCTCTTCTCAAAGGGGGCCTATGAGAATGGCTTTAATTCTCTAATTTTCAGTTCAACAGAAGGGGTGCAGGTACAGGAGGGCATGTGTTATAGGGAAATGAGGGGCTGGCATATGATTTCCGTATGGCAAACTGAGAGGAAGAAGGTTTCTGGTGTTTGTGGTGTGTTAGGTTGAATGCTCAAAGTGATGAAGGTAGAGGTTGGCAGAACCCACTTTGGACAAAGGAAGCTAATCTGGACCTTTTCATTATCTGGGTCTTGCCTAGTGACAAACATTTAGCATGGGTGCTCCCTAAATGTGAGCTGAATAAATGAGAAAATGTACGATTCTTTCTGCAGAAGTTTGACAAATGGAGAAGTCAGGAAAAATCACTTCAAAGGGAATAGTCTGAATCTGTTATCACAAGAGAAAGGGCACATCTTAGAAATGCCCAACAGATGTCCACTTAGAATATCAGGTACACAGAATGCATGGCAAGCTACAAGGCTAAAACCATACATAAATAGAGGATGAGTGTGGAGTATGATGTTTATGTTTTATTTTTCTACAAGTATTCTTTAGGGCTTAGTTAGTCAGTTTTCAATCACTATAACAAAATAACTGAGACAATGAGGTTAAGAGAAAAATTTTATTTTGGCTCATTGTTTTGGAAATTTCAGTTCATGATTAATGGGCCTCATTGCTTTGGGCCTGTGAAGAGGCAGTACATCATGGTGGAAGACCATGATGAAGCAAAACTGTTTGCCTCATGACTGGGGAGTAAAAAGGAAGAAGAATAAGGGACCAGGGTCTCATTATCCTCTTTAGAAACATGCCCCCAATGACCTGAAGACCTCCAACTGGGTCCCACTTTTTAAAGATTCCACAATCTCTCAATATTACTGGGACTAAATATTTACCACATGGATATTTGGGGAATATTCCAGATTTAAACTATAGTGAGGACCATAGGAAACTATTCAATGTATGACCCCATAGAAAAGAGCTTGGGATGCATTTGTAGCAAAACACTTTGTAGATGCTATGCAGTATAATTTGAAACCTATGCGCCTGTACAATTTTTTTTTTTTTTAAATAACAACCTGCTAATGGAGGAAAAAAATGCACATAACTGGGTAAACAACTTATTTCTTATCCTCTTTTATACTTTCTGAATGAACAGAATTTGGCTAGCTGGTCTTCTATCCTTAAAAGCATAAAAAGGCTAGACTGCCTGAAATTGTTCTTTTCTGTAGAGTACGTAGACAGGTGAAATAAACTGCAACTCACTAGTGCCAAATATATCACACATCAGCCCACCTCCTGCCACTGCAAGCTCCTAGCAGAGAAAAGAATGTTCTCAAGTGAGGAGGGAATGTCAGCTTTATTCTAGAGAAAGGGGAGCCAGTCCTATGTGTGGGTGCAATTCCACAGCTAGGGTTCTGATGCTCTAAGGAAAGAGTGAGCTGAGGATTGGTCCCTGCCCTGATTTCTAACACCCAGGCGTCAAACCACTATGTGTGACCATTACCATCTATCTCTTTTCATTTTTAAAGACCAAAGTTGAGAGTTCAGTTTATAATCCTTAACATAAGGCCTCTTCCCAACACAAAGGACACATCTTTTGTTGTTAGTTTATATACCAGTTCTTATTCCACCCTTGCTGGCTAATAGGAAAGAACAACAATAAATAAACCTTGCTCTGTGTGTCTGCATGTGAGAGACAGAGACAGACAGACAGTGAGTGTGTGTGCACACATGAGCGTGTACCACTGGACTGACCTTTCAGGCAACAGACAACTTAGCAGCCACCATGCACTAGTGAGAGGTTCTGCTGGGGGCCCTGGAACCCCAGATCATTCTAAACAGACAAACTAGATATTGGGGGAGAAATGGAGTCTATTGTTT
>NW_026001471.1:0-2381 GCF_001458135.2 Marmota marmota marmota | reverse complement strand
CTGGCATGAATTATCTGAAATCATATACTATACAATTACCTAAACCCAACTTTTAACTGCAAGATTGTGCAATGCTTCAAAAACCCATTCAGATACCAGATTGTTACAATAAAAAATCATCTTTTAGACACACATTCAGCTAAGATCATTCCCAAGAATCAATCTATACTATCAACACATCACTGCATTCATTGTCCCCCTTTTTTTAAGTAGACAGATGTAGAGTAATCCTTACAGTGCAGGTAAGGAAGAGGGAGTTCCCCAAAGCAAAATGGCTTCAGCAGCTGCTGGGAGTCCCTCAGTCCCTCCTTTTACTTACAGGATTAGTTCCTCTGGTTTGGTCTGACCCCAGGCACCAGGCACTCTCCATATCTCCTAACTTTTCAGTAGTCAGCTCCCAAAAAGTTCATCTTACATCCTCGGCATGCAGTTGTTCAGAGTGCTATGTTCCCCAAGAAAGAAGAGGGGAGGCTCCTCCCTGGGGTGTCAAAATTTATAACTGAAAATTCGGTTCCTGTACTTGAATCCAATTAATGCCAATTTAATAATGAGGACAGGGTTTTGAGAAAAAGAAAAAGCGAGGTATCAAAGTTCTTAGATCCCCAGCAGGCATTTCCCTCTGCAGTGGGTGCACTCAAGCCAACTACAGGAAGAAAAGAAAACATTGCTTTCCTAATCTCACTTAACAAAGGGGAGTAAAGTTTATCAAAGTTCTTCAAAACAAAGCTAAAATGGGTGCGGGTGCAAAAGGTGAGAACAGAAAAGCTGGTGGTTCTATTGACTTTTGGTCCCTTACAGGAGAAGCATACTAAAGACATTTTTAGGCTAAAATGTCGCTAAAGTTACCTCCACACATCTAAGGCAGATTGGAACTTGGGACTCTGCATCTGCCCAAAGTAAAACAATGTCATCACACTTAACAGAGACACAGACAAAAAGACACACAAAGACATAGATTCCCTTTTCAGATTGTCAAAAAAATGAAAGTGGGTGCTGGCCCCAAGCCAACTGGGGCCTTCCCTTCAGACAAATGGATTGGGGGAGCATCCCCTCAGATTGGGTCTGATGACCCCACATTGGGAGATTAGTTCTCTTGCCAGGGTGTTGAGGTGGAGACAGACAGGACAATAGAAACAAACACACATAACATAAAATTTGCAGCACGGTCACAGAATTTGCAGCACGTCGTAGATTGCTACCCAGAAACTAAAGGCAGAGGCGGACCGCGGATCCGTCAGCTACAAAATACATTACCAAATACTTCACAAAATACTTTACTACAGGCAATCCACTCAGAACCCAGAAAGGAGCTGGGGACGTCTCCCACAAATCCCGTCGACTGACCTTCGGTACGTCCACTTGGACTTTTTGCCGACCACACAACACAGAACCAGAACCTGCATGCAACCAGAGTACAGAAACTTACAGATCAGCAATGCCTTTACTTACGGTCTGGGTTTTTATCACCTCTCAATTGGGGTGTCTGGGTAGGCTTATTAGGGGGATCCTGGATGAGCTCCCATATGTTATTCTCAAATTCGGGACATCCAAAAGACCATCAGAGACCAAGATTTATGTAAACAGCAAAGAGGTGTTTATTGCAAGCTAGCTCGGTCCTCCATGCTCACACACAGAAACTGGTGATGCTGAGAGGCCCCGAGCCCAAGGTTTGCAGCAGTTTTATACATTCTTTGGAGAAGGCAGGGACTTCACATACATTATAGCATCTCTTAGCAAATCATCACACACCACGGGGAAATCAAATAACAACTCTAAAACATGATTAGCACATTCACTGTTGGGAACAAGTTGGGTAGGGGTGATTGGTCAGTACAAAAGGGGTATTAATTTGAACTGATTGGTTTAAGCCAAGAGGGTTGTATGTACTGAACTATATGGTTTCTCAACATGTTATCAACCACCACAAACTACTGGGAGGGTCATCTGACATCCCAGGTGTTTCCCTGTCTCATGCTGATTGGTGGCTGCTAGGGGGTTGCTATGGATCCCCACCTAGCCTGACTGAGTCAGGGACACCTGACACAGCAGATCTCTCCTGTTATTTGTAGATAAACTACTTAGTAGGGTGGGAATTTGCCTAGGAGTGCTCTGTGGGTTTTTCCAAGGACAGAGGTGATGTCCCTTCCTTGGACAGGCTTTGCTCTGAGGTAGAGGCTGCATTTTCAAACCCTCTTGTCCTTCTATTTCTGCCATGCATGCTTTCCTTGTAAAGAATGGTGGGAAAAGCTCTGTAAACTCAACAAGCCAAAATAACTGTTTACCTGTCCGAGATTTTATTAGCAGGACCATAGTGGCCAGTCACAGAAGAGAAGGGGGGGAGAGAGAGAGAGAGAGAGAGAGAGAGAGAGAGAGAGAGAAGG
>NW_026001470.1:0-2381 GCF_001458135.2 Marmota marmota marmota | reverse complement strand
TTTTTTTTTTTTTTTTTTTTTTTTGATTCTATTGTAAGTGGAGTAGTTTTCCTCATTTCCCTTTCAAGGATTTGTCACTAATATACAGAAATAACTTTAACTTATGGGTGTTGATTTTGTATCTTCCTACTTTGCTGTGTCTCAAGAACTATGTTAAATAGAAGTGGTGAAAGAGGGCCTCCCCGTCTTGTTCCAGTTTTTTTAGAGAGAATGCTTTCAATTTGTCTCTATGTAGAATGATGTTGGCCTGGGGCTTAGTATAGATAACTTTTATGATGTTGAGAAATTTTCCTGTTATTCCTAGATTTTCTAGTGTTTTGAACTTGAAGAGGTGCTGTGTTTTGTCATATGATTTTTCTGCATCTATGCAGATGATCATATGGTTTTTATCTTTAAGTCTATTGATGTGATGAATTACATTTATTGATTTCTGTATGTTGAACCAAACTTGCATTCCTGGGATGAATCCCATTTGATCAATGTGCACAATCTTTCTCATATGTTTTTGTATTTGATTTGCTAGGATTTTATTGAGAATTTTTGCACCTCTGTTCATTAGAGATATCAGTCTGAAGTTTTCTTTCTTTGAAGTGTCTTTGTCTGGTTTTGGAATCAGGGTGATATTAGCCTTATTGAATGAGTTTGGAAGTGTTCCTTCTTTTTCTATTTCCTGAAATAAATTGAAGAGTATTCGCTATTAATTTTTCTTCAAAAGTCTTGTAGAACTTGGCTATGTATCCATCCAGCCCTTTGTGTTTCTTAGTTGGTAGACTTCTGATGGTGTCTTCTATTTCATTGTTTGAAATTGATCTGTTTAAATTGTGTATATCATCTGGATTCAATTTGGCAAATCATATAACTCTAGAAATTTGTCAATGCATTCAATATTTTCTATTTTATGGGAGTACAAGATTTCAAAATAATTTCTAATTATCTTCTGTATTTCTGTAGTGTCTGTTGTGATATTTCCTTTTTTATCACATATGCTAGTAATTTGAGTTTTCTCCTTCTCTTTATTAGCATGGCTAAGTGTCTATCAATTTTATTTATTTTTTTCAAAGAACAAAGTTGTTGTTTTCTCAAGTTTTTCAATTGTTTCTTTTGTTTCAATTTCATTGATTTCAGCTCTGATTTTAATTATGTTTTGTCTTCTACTGCTTTTGGTGTTGATTTGTTCTTTTTTTCCAGGGCTTTGTGATGTAATGTTAGGTCATTTATTTGTTGACTTTTTCTTCTTTTAAGGAATGTACTCCATGAAATGAACTTTCCTCTTAGTACTGCCTTCATTTTATCCCAGATATTTCAATACATTGTATCTGTGTTCTCATTCACCTCTAAGAATTTTGTAATCTTCTTCTTGATGTGTTTTGCAACCCATTGTTCATTCAATAGCATATTATTTAGTCTCCAGGTGTTGGAATAGCTTTTGTTTTTAATTGTATCATTGATTTCTAATTACATTCCATTATGATGTTACAGAATGCAGGGTAGTATCTCTACTCTTTTGTATTTGCTAAGAATTGCTTTTTGACATAGTTTGTGGTCTATTTTAGAGAAGGAACCATGTGCTGATGAGAAGAAAGTGTATTCACTCATTGAAGGATGAAATATTTCTTTTATTTGAAAATTTCTGTTTGTTTTTTTTTTAGAATCTTTATCTCCCTATTGAAGTAATCTTTTGCTTCCTATATTTGCTTATGTAGCTCTTTATCAAAATGATTTTTTGTTGCCTGTGTTTGCTCTCTTCTATCATCCTATAATTCACAGAACATTTTAATTATGTAAATCCTGAACTTAACTTCTCTGTTATTTCTTCTGGTGTGCTGGCCATGGGTTCTAATAATGTGGTATCTTGATTTGTTTAAGGCACTTTCTTCCCTTGTCTTTTCATATTGCTTGTGTGTCTTCCCTTCTAGCACTGTGGATCTGAGGCAATATCATTTTGACACTATAGGATTATAGTGCCCCTGTAGGGTTCCAATATCTCTCCTTTGAGGGGAAGGACAATGTTAACAGGTCCCAATATAAATGATATAAACCCTAAAAAACAAATGTTTGCTATTAAGACATTTACAGTTTGGTCACAATGTACAGAAATGGTGACTTCAGTTATTATCTACAATATACTCAGTAAGTTTGTTAAAGGGGTTTACAGTATCTGATGGTCGACACAGGACCAGGGGTGAGGAGTAGAATGATATGATGAGGAGGTAGGAAATGAGGATATAGAGTTATTATATCTTAGGAGTTATTATATCTTAAGAGAAATCTAAAGAGGAAGATAGTGGCAGAAGAAAGGAGAGGATGTAATTTGGGGTAGACAAGTAAGTGGGAAGACAGAGTATATAAAACAAACACACACACACACACACACACACACA
>NW_026001469.1:0-2381 GCF_001458135.2 Marmota marmota marmota | reverse complement strand
GAGTTCAAGGCCAGCCTCAGCCACGGTGAGGCCCTGAGCAACTCAGTGGGACTCTGTCTCTAAATAAAATACCCAACAGGGCTGGGGAGGTGGCCCAGTGGTGGAGGGCCCCGAGTTCAATCCCTGGGAAATAAAAGAAAGAAAGATGGCCTCGCCCCCGCCCTCGCCCTCACCAGGGCCTCCGTGAACCCTCAGAGCCATTTTACAGAGCAGCAGAGGAAGGCTGGGAGAAGCCAGGGCTCAGCACTGGGCCACCAGGTGGGGAGACCAGACCCGACCCAAGCCAGGCTCTGGGGAGACCACGGGAAGGAACTAGGCTGCGAGGGCCGGCGCCCTGCGGACTCCACTTCACCATTTGTTCCTATTCCCCAGGCCACAAACCCCCTGGTTCAAGTGACCCACCTGTCTCTGCCTCTGCGTGGCTGGGACTGCAGGTGGACGCCCCACCCTTTTGGGGCTCAGTATCAATGCCCAGCTCATGACGTCTGTGGACTAAAAGGCCCCACACTAGAGACTCGAGGAGGCTTCACGCCTGGCGCTGCTCACCCCTCACTGGGTGGCCTGAGGAAAGTCCCTCACCCTCTCTGACTTCAGTTTCTCCAAGGACATCCCTGCCTCAAAGAGCTCAGACCTCAGAGACGGCCCCTCCCACTGCCTCCAGGGACACCCCGGTAACACACCTGGAGGAGTCCAGCTGCCGCTGACCGAGGGCAGCTCCTTCCCTCCGGAAGCACAGGTCACTCTCTGGGTCTATCAAGGGCCCAGGGGAGGCATGACGACTCAGAAGCCAGAGGGCCTGTGTTGGAGACTGGCCTTTCCTCTGCCTGCTGGGCTTTGACCCTGCAGTGCCTCAGTTTCCCCATCTGTGAAATGGGGGTGGAGAGGTCCCAGCTCAGGACTTGGGGTGATTGTGGGATCCCCAGTCCCCAGCCTTGGTTGCTGCCCTTCATGCTGTTCCAGCTGCTGTGTTTCCCTCTTGCCCCTGTCTCCCCAAAATGAGGCCTGGGGACCAGGACAGGGTGGCAAAGAGGACAGATGAACAGAGGGACTCGGCCGTCTGGAAGGGTGCTGGCGCTGAGCACATGCCATCCAAGTGTCCCTTATTATCACCTTATCGTCATCCCTCGGCCATCGTCTTCAGGCTCGGCTGCCTCCGCCTCTGGGTCATTCCACACTGCGGCCATCATGGTGCCCACTGCACAGATGAGGAAACTGAGGTTCAGAGTGAGCCCTGGCTTGTGCCGCCTGTGGCCTCCTGGGCAGCCCCCGGGACTGGCCCTACACTTGCTGTTCCCCTCATCGGCTGTCCAAGACCGAGCAGGGAGGGAGGGAGGACAGAGAGAAAGGAATGGGGGACAAAGCCCCCAGGGCCCCTGCCAGGGCCGGTGCCCGGCCATCAGCGATCGGTCCAGCCGCCAGCGCAGGCTGGCTAATTGCCGACACGCGGCCACTGCCCTGGCCCAGGACACGGCCCCTGACAGGCGTGATTTATGAGGGCCCTCGGCAAAGCGGAACCCACTCAATTGCCTGTTACCTCACTTAGCAGACACCCTGTCACCGCCCGGGATCTGGGTGTTAGAAATACAAACCAGGCGGCCGCGGACAGGGCCGGAGCGCCCTCCACCTGCTCCGCAGCAGGCACCGCGGGGGGCCAAGCGACCCCAGCCGGCTGGAGTCAGGGGAGGACAGATGTCATCGGGCACGCAGAGCAGGGAGGGACCCCAATATCCAGACGGTTCCAACCTAGGCCAGTGCCCTCTGCAGAGCGGGGCAGTTGAGCCCCAGAGGTGCCCAGTCCTCCGAGGCGGTGGAGAGGCCAGGGCTGGATGCGGGGGTCCAGGCCCCTCCCTTCTGGCTCCTGTCGCCATCCACCTCTCCATGCTCAGCAACCACAAAGTGCTCCCTGCAAACCACTCTGCAACTTCCTGGCCCCCGGAGTCTCCTGGCCCCCAGTGCCCGGCCTGGCATTTGCACCCCTCTCGATCAGGCCCCCGGATCGTGCCTTCGTGCCCGGTCGCCTGTCTCATCATCCTTGAGCGCGTGCGTGCGTGGTCACATGCGTAAGCGTCCACGTGTGTGCGTATCCATGCGCGGGGTCCTGCGCGCGCCTGGCGTCGAGTGGCCGCCGGGTTCTTCTGCGGAAGTCCCTGCCAAGGTCTCCGCCGGGCAGTCGAGTCGCAGCCCAGGTGCTCCGAGCTGTGGGTGACGCGCCCCGACCTTGGGGGTGGGATCCACCACCTGCCCCTGTTGGTCCCTGGAGGTCATCAGCTGGGGGCTGTGGGGACAGGAGGTGGCAGTGTCTGTGAGCGCCAGGCTCCACAGCGGGCTGGGAGCAGTTCCGCTCCCACTTCATTGACCCAGGTTCTGGCTGGCACCGTGGC
>NW_026001468.1:0-2381 GCF_001458135.2 Marmota marmota marmota | reverse complement strand
ACTAGAGGTATGCCCTGGAAGGGGGCATCTTCCCTGTGGCCCCTCCCCCTCCCTGTTGTATTCTTCACTTCAACCTTCTACTAGGATGTTCTGCCTCATCTTGGGCCAAAAGTAATGGAATTGACCCACCATGGAGTAAATCTCTGAGCCAAAATAAACTTTCCCTCTTCTAAGTTGTTCTTGTCAGACATTTTGGTCATACAGAGGAAAAGCTGACTAATATAGATAGTAAGATAATTTTCTCTTGTCCCATCTTTGCCTCCAACCATTCAGGAGGCCCTCAGTAAGTGCTCATCAACAAAAAGTAGTTTGAAAGACCATATTTAAAAGTAACCATAATAAAACTGACTTAAGATAGCATAGTCAATAAGAATATGGAATCTGGAGCCTATCATCCTGAGATTAAAAATCACTTTCCAACACTTTCCAGCTGTCTGACTTTGTGCACATAACTTAAATATGTGCCTCAATTTCCTCATCTGTGAAATGGGTTTATTAATAATACCCATCTTAAAAAGCTGTTGTGAGAGTTAAATGAGTAAAGAGATGGGAAGCTCTTAAAACAGTATCTAGCACAGTTATCATTATTTAAGTTTCAAGTGTTATAAATATTTCCTTAGAAGATTAATTATAGGAAATATTTCTCAAAATTTAGGCCCTTAATAATGATGACTATGGAATTGCTTCCATGAAAGACTGTGTGATGAAAATTTAAGTAGTAGTCTTACTGAATTCTCATAGCTTCTTGAAGAGACTGATGGTAGTCTGGTTTACTTATATTGTGGTAATGAGGATGGAACCCAAGGATCACACATGCTAGGCAAGTGTTCTACCACTAAGCTATGCCCTTAGCCTAGTTTTATTTTTACAGAAGGTGAAATAGACAGCTAGACTTGAATTCAGGTCTAAAGAGCTCCAGTGTCCATGTTCTCTAATGGATATAAGAAAGGGGCATTACAGGCCACAGAGAAAAGAAAGAGTTGGTGATTTTAAGACATGATACAGAATCAGGTAAAAGTTGATGATTTGACTATTTGGGGTGTCCAGAGTTTATAAAAGCAGGATGTGTCTTTGTAAGAGCTCACAAGCTAATACAATTATTAAAGTGGCATTGTGAATATTGCATTCTGCAACCTAAACATGAAGTGAAAAGTTAATGGATAGCAAGACAAGGATAATCATCTGGGCTTCTGGGACTTTCTCCTTCAGTACTCCAGGTCAAGAAATGGTTAATGGAAACTTCATCCCCAGCTATCTAGACAGCCTCAGGACAGGAAATAGGCACAGATATTGCTATGCTGGGATCAGGAATGCTGGAACACACAGGAAGAAGGAGGAGAGTTCCACAATGTGCCTCCAACTTTCCTCTCCTGTGTATTCATTGCTATCTCTGGTCCTTCCTTCCTACCCAGGGATTCACCCAGTCACCAGCATTACCACCACCAGTTAAGGCAAACCACACTCTGCTCTTAAGAGAAATCAGAATGGAATATTTCTTGGATTCAGGGCCAGAGCTAGGAAAACAGTTTAATGTCTCTTCTGCCATTCAAAAGACTGGGATAAGGATGGGGAATCTGAAAGCCTTTGGAAGTCTTTCAAACTCTTCACAATCAGTGACAGAATCTAATGGAGAGAAATTACTCTGGGTCCAGAGGCATATCTGGATTTCTCAGCATGTTGTTTGGCACATGATTGGGGACCTCCTCATATGTGTGTTAATTAATAAATCAGTTGGGTAAACAAGTAGCAAAAGAGTCTTAGCCCCATGTATGAAACCAAGGGCAGGGAAACGGGTTCAATTCTCTGTAGATACAAGTGAGAGATTTTAACCACTGAAATGAATATGATAATTTTTAGAAGTCAGCCAAAAATAGGTAGAGATCAGAAGACCTAGAATCACTAATATGAGAATCAAGGAAAGGGCAAGAAAGTAAGAAAGGGGAAACAAAGATTGCATTGCAACCTCAAATAATGCAGCTGAAAATGAATTGGTGATGGCAGTGATAAAGATTCCACTTGAAAATTTGAATTCAAAGAGTTAGAGAAACAAAATTGAGGTCTATCATTCAGATAGACATCATGAAAAATTCTATAAGGGAAATCACATAGCATCTAAACACTGCATTTAGTCTCCAGGCTGATTAAATAAGAACCTGAGCTCCACCTGCCAAGCCTCATGTTTCACACAGTACTGCATCCATCTGAATAAAGCAGAGTCTTGTAATTGGCATAAAAACACCATATGAGTTAGTGGCTGCTCATAGTCTGTGTCCTCAGAGAGTCCCATATTTAAAAAAAAACAAGACTATGGAAATAAATATTAAATTGTTTACCTCAAATAGATCCAAATGTTTCATCTCTAACTCACTGGATCTTTTTTT
>NW_026001467.1:0-2381 GCF_001458135.2 Marmota marmota marmota | reverse complement strand
AAGAGACAGGTTCATTAGGCTGTAGATGAAGGGGTTCAGCATGGGAGTCACCAACTAAATTAAGTCCTGTGTGTGGTGATACGGTGCAAACTTCATTCCTAAGGAATCTGCATCCTCTATAGTCTTGCCTTTATTGGGTTGTTATAGATTATATTAACATTTATTTCTAGACATGAAAATAGGATGTGATACCCCAAAATTACCCCAGGTTTTCAGACTCAGTCCTCCCCACTCTAGTTGTGTACAAACAACCTTTTCCTTGGTATCAGTTTTAATCGCCTCTGCTCTTTGTGCATTGGTTTACTAAGAACCAAAAAACAAAATACAGAGAAAGAGACTGTACTGTATTTCCAATTTCCAAATCAGTAAAACAGTTGTTACATCCCTGGCAGAAGAGCACATGCACTGAGAAATACATATTTTGATACACCATTTTAGGTTCATCAGTCTCATCTCTTCGTTCAGCCACAGCTGCAGGAACCAGCTCTGCACTGGCTTCAACCAGCTTGAGTGGATGCAACTTGACATCACCTTCCTTCAATCCTTCTCCACCTGCTCCTTAATTTTTGTTCTGGGACTTTTTATTTTATTTTGGTACTGGGATTGAACTCAGGGACACTCAACCACTGAGCCATATCCCCAGCCCCTTTTTTTGTATTTTATTTAGAGATACAGTCTCATTGAGTTGCTTAGTGCCTCACTAAGTTGCTGAGGCTGGCTTTGAACTCACAATCTTCATGCCTCAGCCTCCCAAGATGCTGGGATTACAGGTGTGTGCCACTGAACCTGTCTCTGGGACTTTTATGACTCCAGAGAAAGATGTTATGGGAACTCTCCTCATACTCACACAAATAACAAGGTCTATGATGCATTTTAAGTTAATTATTTTAGAGAATGAGAGGAATGAAGTAAAGGGTTTTGTTGTTGTTGTTGTTATTGTTTTGTTTCTTTAGCATGAGAAATCTGATTTCTCCAGCATCATTTGTTGAAGGCTATATTCCACTGATTTGCCTTGGTTACAGTATTAAAAATCAATGGAGGATATAAGAGTGAATCTAGTTCTGCATTTTATGCTATTATGACTCTCAATAGTGATATATGTTTCTATCTTTTCTTTAATATCACACTTACTTGGTCATTGTCACTTAATAGATTAGAAATAAGAAATGTGAAACTTTCTATTTTGCTCTTCTCTTTCAAAACTGATTTTAATTTCTAGCTTTGCCTTCACGTATAAATTCTATAGTAAGATCATCAATTTGTACACAAAAGAATCTTGTTGGAATTATGATTGGAATTTTGCTGAATCCTGAGAGAAGTTTTTGAAGAGTCAACATCTTAAGAATATTGAGTCTTCCAGTCCAGACCATAGTATGCATTTCCATTTCCATTTCTTACATCTTTTATTTCTTTAATCAGTGTTTTATAGTTTTGAGACACAATAGTTCCACTTATCCATGTTCTCATTTTTCCTGATTTCAGTTACTTCCACTAAACCATAGTCCTACAATATTTAATGAAAAATTCCAGAAGTAATTGTCATGTTCTTTTTTTGCCCTTTCTCATTACATAATAATAAAAGGGTCGATTTTTCAATTCTCAAACAATCCTTAAAATTATTTTGAACTCAATGAAAAGGAAAGTACATCTTATAAAAATTACCAGGATGCAACAAAAGCAGTCCCTAGAGAAAAACTTATAGCATTAAATGCATGTATTCAAAAGTAAAAAAGATCTAAAGATGATTGTCCCTACTTCTATTTTATCAAGTTAGAAAAAGAAGAGTAAATTAAATTTAAATTAAACAGAATTAAATAAATAATAGAATGAGAATAGAAATCAACGTAATTGAAGCAGAAATCAATAAAGAAAACCAGTGAAACTAAAAGCTGCTTCTTTGAAAAGATCTATGAAATTAAGCTGCCTCTAGTCAGACTAAGAGAGAGAAAGGAAGAGATAGAGACAAATGACATAAATACTTACATCAGGAATAAAATAATATTGTGAACAACTATATTACCATCAATTCACTAATCTAGATGCAAGAGACCAATTCCTTGAAAGAAAAATTGTGAGAAACCAGGTGTATGATTTGCAGTAGACATTTTCTTCCCATTGCAATGTCAGCAGGTAATGTTCAAGTGTAAAAACTGCTAATGCAGCAGAATTAAACACCACCACCACCACCAGGGTGAAGATCCCAGTGGTTGGCTTCCATTATGTCTTTTTAGTTAAGGAGCTCCTTACATCTATTAATGCCCCTAGTCTGATTTATTTGTCAGATTTGGGGTACAGTTATATTAGAGTCAGAATTTTCCAGAAATCAGAACCAGACCATTTACACAGATAAATATGTGTAGATAAAGAGGAAGGGGTAGAGA
>NW_026001466.1:0-9173 GCF_001458135.2 Marmota marmota marmota | reverse complement strand
GATATATATGTAACATATGAATATAATATATACTTATATATACAATAAGTAAGTTGGTTTCTTTAGCTGAACATATAGAGTTCACAATTAGAGCTCTAAAATAACTGGATAGAGTTGAGGAGAGAGACAACTGCTCAAATGGAGAGCTCTGATAACTATGTGAAGATTTCCCAGTTTCCCGGCACAAAGCCAAACAATAGGTGCACATGAAACTGTTGAAGATTTAGCAGAATACCACTGCTGAGACTTGAAAATAGGGACAAGAGGTTTGCTGTACTTGAAGATAATGAAATTCTGTCAAAAGTAAAACTGAGGAAGACCTTTCTGGAGACAATGTGACTTCTAAAAATCATGATTAGTAGCCTCTAGTATAAGAATCTTGTTCTAATACTTATGACAAATTTAAACATACACAGTTGAAAAGTGTTCATAAGAACAAGAGAAGTCTCCTTTCTAGTAATTCATATTCAAGCCAGAACATAATTTTCAATAGCTTTTAAAGAGAAACAACATAATTCTGGATCTCTTACTGTATCATCTACAATGTCCAGCATTTGATGAAAAGATGAGAGAGAAATGATAAGAAGCAGGCAATAGATCCATAATCAAGAAAATCAAGCATGCCTATAGAATGTGAAGTAGCTCAGTCACTAGGTTTAACAAGCAAAGTCTTTAAGAAAAGAGAAAAGATTTCAAGTATATTCAAAGCTAAAACAAACATGTGGTACTGGAAACTGAACTCAGGGTATTGTGAATACTTGGCAAATGATCTATCACAAGACTACAACCTCAGTCTTTTTATTTTCAATTTGAGTCTGGGTATCAAAAAGTTCCCCAGAATAGCCCCTAAATCACAATCCTCCTACCTCAGCCTCCTGTGTAGCTGGGATTACAGCTGTCTGTGCACCAAGGCACCTGATTCATAATGGAAAATTTTGAAATCCGTTTTTTCCTAGTTTTATAAAAGGATACTACATTATTGTTATCTGTGATAATCCTACTGCCATTAGCACACCAGAGTTTCTTACTTTATCCAACTGTAGTGTAGTCCCTAGAGATCAACCCTGTCCTATCTATCCCTTCATTCTACTCTCCTCAGCCTGTGGCAACCACCATCCTATGCTCAACTGCTCAACTTCTGTGACATCACTAATGAGGGAGCTGACAAAAATGATTCATAATGTGGGGGTCTCCACTTGATAAGTGTTACCACTTTAAAAGTATGGAATAGGATATCAAGTAAACCTACTTATACTACAATCATCTAAAAGTTAATAATAGTGTGTTATCATTCATTATTTGTACGTAAATAATGAAAACTTTATAAAAATAAATTATAAAAATTATCATACATAGTATGTAATTTTCAAGTTCTATGATTAATCTGTTTAATCTTCAAAAAATATTTTTAACAAATTAATTATTCACATCAATATATGTATCAATTTATAGTTTAAAAACACAGTGTATTTATTTTCTTCTAAAAAATAAAAAGAAAAAGTTTCAGGATGCTGATCATCACCTGTTATTTTAGCATCATCCAGTTCTCTAGGTTTTCTGGTTTGCTTATGTGACTCTGTATGGGAAATATAGTATATTTATAATTAATTAAACAATTAAGGTGTCCTTTAAGGGAGGCTATTAGTTTAGGATATTTATTTCATCACATAAATAAATATCCTAAACTAATAGCCTCCCTTAAACACCCCATATTCTATTATTTCATCAATAATTAATTTTTTAAAAAAGTGGAATTCACATTAAAAGCAGGTATGTAGAAAGAACTTTTCTACTGTTTAAAGCAGAATATTTAAACATAAAAATAGACATACAAATATTCTTCAAACATTGATTCTCATAAATCTATGATAATTTAAATTCTGCTATTGCCTTACATCTGTAAAAACTAAGTTGCCAGATTTAACATGGGTTTATGCACTTTTAAGGAGGAACTTCTGGAATAATATTATAAGACAATTCTCCACAATTATCTATGCATACATTTAAGCACAGTCATCTGCAGGCTCTGATTTTTCTTTCAAATTAGGAACCATTATGTACACATTATTCTAACCTCTTCAAGTTTTTCTACACTGTTCTTATTCTTATATTAAATTCCATATGTTGCAGTAGCATTTGTTGAATTTCTGCCATGTGTCACTTTATGGTACCTCATTTAGATCCTTGTAGCATACTTATTTTATGAAAACCATTCCAATATGAAGCTTAGAATATTGACACTCAAAAAAGGCAAAGTTAGCTACTCTGTCTCTTGGAGAGTAAATGGGAGATATGGAAATAGAATCACATTCTATTTGTCCTAAAATCTTCAACTCAGATTTTTTTTATAAAGTCTAACATATTTCTACTATTTAGATTTGGCAATCAAGTTTAACTTAAATATATATATATATATATATATATATATATATATATATATATAGAGAGAGAGAGAGAGAGAGAGAGAGAGAGAGAGAAGAGATTTAAACATTTTAAATTATTCTACAGAGGAAAAAAAAGTCTTGGGTATATCCATGGTTTGTTGAAAATCTGTTTTTAATCTTTACAAAACATTTGTTTAAAAAGATTTATATCTGTTTACATGTAGCCAGGGAAGTTCATTTCATAAAACCTTTTGCATTTTAGTTTGTTCAATTCTCAGCCAAAATTTTGGGATATCAACTAAATATTAAGTTACTCACACGATATGTTTAATTTAAAATAATATAACATCTACTACAGTATAATATCTGTTTAAACATTTCTAAATTAAACTATTTTCACCATGTTAGGCTAAAACCTAAATTATAAATTATAATGTTCTCGTGAAATTTAAAGTGCAACATTAGGTTAAATTAAATTTATTCCAAGTTTTCAGTGGTACTTGATGATTATTATTTTAATATTATGGAAACACAATTTTTTAACTACATCATTCCTGTGTGTAATTTGTCACTATTTTTTTGTTCTTTTCTCATTTGTAACTATTCCATTTTCAGTTCCTCATAAAATAATTTTAATAAAGTTATTATGATACTTGCATTATTTTTTGTATTAATTATTCAATAAGACAATATTTTAAAACAATTAAATATCTATTAAAAGACTTACTAATCTACATTTTCCAGGATACTAGAAATTGTTGGGATGAAAGGCAATATAATATTTTATTCCAATACTGAATAGTGTTCTAAGTTGAATTTTATTTTTATAAATTTAAGTCCACTTTCCATACACCCAAGCACCAGCACATACTAATGTGCATTCGAATGAGGAGGTATGTGAAAATAAAAGAAGTTACTGGTATGAAAATTAAGAGCATTACTATTTGTAACAAAGAGTATTTCATTATATCTGCAAAATAGAAAGATCCAATAGAACTTTGATGATCCAATTGTGATTGCTTTTGAAAAAAAAAGAAAGAAAGAAAAAATGAAAACAATCTAAACAAGACCTACCTTTAAAGTTTTTCTACTGATAGGAATTTGTAAAGAATGGACCTGTACCTCACTTTTTTGAAACAAATAAAAGTTCATATAAAATTACATTCAAAGGAAGAGACCAAAAATGGAGACTAGATAGCCTCAAGTGCCAATCCCTCCAGAAAAACATTGAAAGATAAATCAAATCTAATTTCTACACAACAGCCAAAGGTTTGCAGCAAACAAATTAACACTGTATCAAGAAAAATGCAACTCTGAGGGTCTCCTTCCATTTCCATGCAATTTCCCTTCTCTCTCCCTTTCCCTCCCATCTCTCATCCCTATTTAATGTTAATCTTCTTCTCATGCTCTTCGACAAAAGTAGATACAAGAGGAAGTGAGGGGAAAGGGAAAAATAATACAAGGGGGACAAATGCATGTCAGTAGAGGGGGCAGAGAGAGAAGAGGCGAGGGGAGGGAAGGGGAGGGGGGATAGTAGAGGATAGGAAAGGCAGCAGAACACAATAGACACTAGTATGGCAATATGTAAATCAATGGATGTGTAACTGATGTGATTCTGCAATCCGTATTTGGGGTAAAAATGGGAGCTCATAACCCACTTGAATCAAAGTGTGAAATATGATATATCAAGAATTATGTAATGTTTTGAACAGCCAACAATAAAAAATAAAAAAAAAAAAAAAGAAAAATGCAAGTTAAAACAACAGCCCAAATCTCCAGTGTGTGAACCTGGCTCTGGTTCAAGAAGAGGCCAAGCAGACCTCACTCTAGAAGAATTCTGTTTATTTTATCTGTCTGGGTAATCCCTGAAGGTTTGATGCAGGAGTGCTTTTTGTTTTACCTAACTCAAATCACAAACACAATCAGGGCATAAAAATGTCAGCATTCCTGAAAACATTGTAAAGCAAACAAACATGCTGAGCTACCTGAGTCAAAAGAATTAAGAAGTTGCTAAGATTTCTACCTCTTGTTGATCTCTAGACTTAATTAAAGCACCAGTAAAAGCTAAGGTTGTTACTTATAAACAACCTGAGCATTGAGAGGATGCCCCATCAGAAATTCCATCTGCAGAAAGGAGAAGGGAGATTCTGTTTTACTTTTTGATTTCTTTCTCCTTCCCTCTCTCCCTTCCTTCCTCCCTCCTTCCTTCTTTCCTTTTTCTCTCTCCCTCTCCCCTCTTCCTTTCTTCCTGCCTTCCATTTTTTTTCTCTCTCTCCTAATTCTTCTGTTTATCTCCTCAATCACAGTGTTCAAGGGAATACCTGTCAAAACACTAGCTAAATGCAAGCTAAAGGAGCACAGTTTCAGAGAACAAATTTGACGAGGACTACAGTATTTCCAAAAATTGTTAGGGTAGCTACTAATTGAAGAGTTACAAAAATACAAGCAAATCTAATGAGGGAGACAAATATTTTTTCTAGACATTCTAGTTTTATAATATCCAAAAGTTCCAATATGCAACAAAAAATATTAAACATCTAAAGAAATGGGAAATTTTACCCATTCACAAAATATTTAACGAGTCTTATCTAAGGGGGGACAGACATTAGCTAATTTTAAATCAACTCAAAAATATTCAAAAACACTGAAGGAAATAGGGGAGTGATAAATGTACACATGGGAAATCTCAATAATGAAACAGAAATTATAAAAAGGAAATTAAAAAATTCTGGAGCTGAAAAGTGCAATTAAAATAAAACAATTGCTGAGGTGTTTCAAAAATAGATTGTAAAAGAAAAAAAAAACTAAATTGAATACAGTTCAACTGAAATTATCCAATCTGGTAGTCAGAAAGTACAAAAACTGGAAAAATAGATGAAGAGAGTTTCAGACATCCATAGGACAACTTTAAACATAGAGATATGAGCAATGTGGATTCTAAGAAGAGATGAAGAATGGAATAATAATAATTATTAAAAAAATCTAAATCATTTTCCTAAGGAACTTAATCAACCATGAATTTTCTTGAAACCAATGTTCTATGGCTACCAAGGAATAACTGTAATTGAGAAAGTAAATACAGAAAATGAGGGGGTAGAGAGAGGGAAGGAGAAAGGGAAAGAAAAGAAAGGGAGTTACCTTGATTGATTACAAGAAAACAGTAACCAAAAGGAAGATGGTATAGCTACACTTCTATTTAAAAAAAAATGAACTCTTAAGTTTAAAACATATGTCACTTAGACAGAAACTGATTAAGTACTTCATTAGCACAACTACCTACCTAGCCCTAACAGATATGCATAGAAAATCAACACCAGGAAAATACATTCTTCTCAAACACAAAGGGTAGACCACATGTTAGACCTCCCCAAAAATCTTATTGTGTTTAAAAAGATGAAAACAATGCAAAATAGCTTTTAAATCAACAAATATAAATGAAGCTAGAAATCAATAACAAAGGGAAAATAAATATAAAGCTTGGAAATTGCACAACATATTAAACAAATTTGTTTAAGAAGAAATTTAAAAAAATAAAGATTAATAAAGATGAAAGAACATCATACAAGAATACATAAACTGTAGCCAAAGCAGGGCACAAAGGCACATTTAAATCTGTAAATACCTATCTTAGAAAAGAAGAAAGACCTTGAATCAATAACTGAACTCTATGTTTTCAGGAACTAGAAAAAAAAAATCAAGCTACACCTGAAATGGCAGAAGGAAGGAAATAGTAAAGATCACCAAAGAGAGAAGAGGAAGATAATAGAATCAAAAAAATCAAAAGCTAGTTTTTTGAAAAGATCAAAGAAATCTACAAACTAAGCTAAATTGACTAAGAGAAAAGAAAAGATAATGCAATATCTAAAATTAGAAATGAAACTGAGGGCATTACTACCAACCTTACAGAAACAAAAAGCATTAAAAGTATTTTAAAATTTAAAAACAAATTAAATACCCTAAATGAAATTAACAGATCCTTAGAAATGCAAAAGAATTGACAAGGCCATAACTAATGCAAGAATAATCAGATTGTGAATAGATCTATAGCAAGTAAATAATTTGAGAAAATCATTTAAAAAACAAACAAATAAACGAAAAAACACCCATATAAAGTCCAGGACCATTAATCTTGCCATTTATGAAAAACACACTGCTAATATAATAATAGTAAAAGAAGGAATGCTTTCATCCTCAGATCAAGACCAATACAAGGATGCCTTCTTTTATTGTTCCCACTTAACTTTGTACTAAAAGATTGAGCTTGAGTAATTAGTAAAGATGGAAAAATAAAAGACATCAAAAACTAGAAAATAAGATAAACTATATATACTATTCCCAAATAACATGATCCTATATATAGAAAATTTCAAAGATTTCATTAAAAAAGAGTTAATGAAAAATCAATCAATTTTATAAGTTATAGGAGCCATGCACAGATTGTTTGTGCTTCTATACACCAGCAATAAACAACCCCAAAAAATATTGAAGGAAAAATCCATTTGCAATAGCATCAAAAAGAATAATGTACAGAAGAAAAAAAACTAACCAATGAGATGAAAAGACTTCTACATTACTGAAAGAAGTGCAAGAATATGGAAACATTTCTTAAGCATGCATTGAAATACTTCATATTGATAAAAAAGAAAATGCTAGTCAAAGATATATGCAAATTTAATGAAATCTGTATCAAAATTCTAATGTCCATTTTTCTTTAAAAATGAAAAAGTTGGTTATCAGTTCACATGGTGTTACAAGTTACTTCAAGTAGCCAAAATAATTTCGTGGAAGCATGACTCTTACTGCTAAATTTCAAATTTTGCTGCAAGAATAATTTTGTTTTAGAAAATGGTGATTCAACAACTGAATGGGCACAAGTAGAATTTTCTTTACATCATTTCAGACCTTATACAAAAGTTAACTCAAAAGGAATCAATCACCTAAAAATAAGAGCTAAAAATATAAAATCCTTAAAAGAAAACATAGAAGAAAATCTTCAATCTTGGAATTCATAATGAATTCTCTGATATGACACTAAAAGCATAAGTAACAAAACTAAATAAATAAATAAAATATCCTTACCCAAATTAAAGTGATTTTAAGGGACAAAGAACAGTATCTAGAGAATAAAAAGAAAGCCTACATACTGGGAGAAAATAATTTGCAAATCTTTACCTGTTGAGTTATACCTTTTGTCCTTCCCCTAAAACAAGCCATCTGGATTGGCAGATAATCTCCAAAGGATAAGTGATTATGCTATTTGTTTTACATGTCCTTCATCAGTTTGTTTCTTTCCATTAATTTCTCTATAAATAGCAAGGGGCAGGTAGCCCACGCTCTCCACATTTTGCTTGGAAATCTCAGGTACACGTATGCAAGTTCATCAATTACTAATTCTACTTTTCTGAAAATAGAAGAACAGAATTCACCCATGTTCTCCTGTGTAAGAAGGATCATTCCTTCTTTCCTGTGACACAGTATTGATTTTCATAAGACTCACTAGAAGTACTTTAAAAATTATATTGTTACCAATGTTTTCTTTATTATGTGTGTTGTCAAGAAAATAAGCTTTCTCTATAGTTTCTGTTTTCTTTCTGGGACTGCACAAAAATTAAGTTTAACATCCACATTTTTATAAATAGTGTTTTCAAGGAAATCTTGTCTTTTTCTATTATGTACCTCAAAACTCTTCCAACTAGCAATGATTACTAATTCCAAAGTCATTCACACATTTCTAGTTATTCATTATAGTAATATCTTAAGTCCCCATTCCAAAACCTGTATTAGTTTCCTAGGACTGTCATAACAAAGTATCATAAATTGGGTGGCCAACTACAAGAGTAATTTATTCTCCAAACATCCTAGAAGCCAGAAGTCTGGTATTAAGGTGTCTGTAGAACCATGCTCTTTCAGTCTTTTGGGGAAAATCTGTTCCATGTGTTCTGTGCTTTTCTCTTAGCTGATGTTACTTTTTTGGTGCATATTAATTAGGCAAAATAATGAGTTTCATTGTTGCATATTTGTACATGCATATATAATTTGATCAATTTCACTCCCTGGAAACTCACCCAACACTTCCTTCGTCCCATCCCTAAACTCCTTTCCTCCCTGTCTTTAATCAGTTTTTTCTTCCTAATGTTCTCCCTTCTACTTTCACAAGACATCCCCTCCCCCTTTTACCCTCTAGCTTGAAAAAAAATGAGAGAAAACAAAGCATTTATATTTCTGAGTATGACTTAATTTGTTTAACAAGATGTAATCCAGTTTCAACTGCTTACCTTCAAATGACATATTTTGATTAATTTTTATGGAAGAATAAAAATCCAATGTGCATATATACCACATTTTCTTTATGCATTCTTTCATTGACAAATACCTTGGCTGATTCCACAACTCACCTATTGTGGGCAGTACTGTGATACACATGAGTATGCATATATCTCTAAGGCATGCTAATTTTAAATATTTTAGGTAAATACCTAGGAGTAATATAGCCAGATCATACAGTAGTTCTATTTTTAGTGTTTTGAGTACTTCCATATTGATTTTCATTGAGACTGTACTACTTTACATATTTGTACCAACAGTGTATAAGAGGTCCTTTTCTGTAATCCCAGTGACTTGGGAGGTTGAAGCAGGAGGATCACAAATTCAGAGCCAGGCTCAGTAACTTAGTGGAAGCCTGTCAAAAAACAAAACAAACAAACGAAAAAGAAACAAAAAATAAAAACCAGGAAGGAAGGAAGGAAGGAAGGAAGGAAGGAAGGAAGGAAGGAAGGAAGGAAGGAAGGA
>NW_026001465.1:0-2381 GCF_001458135.2 Marmota marmota marmota | reverse complement strand
ATTGGCTCCTCTGCAGTGATGCTCATTGGGCTGTTTCCCCGCCTTTTCAGACCACGGAGCTGCTCATTGGGGGACTCTTTTGGCTCCGCCCTTGTGACCCAGCCAATGGGCCTCCAGAGCAGGAGGAGTGGGGGGGTGAGAGGCTTGTGGGAAGCCGGTGGTGGCAGTTGGGCTCTGAGGGAATTCCTGAAGAGCTCCTGTGGTGTGGGGTGTGTTCTAAATAAAGTTGGTTTCTGCTTGACAAGTGGCTCCTGAATTGTGCCCAGCCAGATGGCAGCAGATGATCTCATTTTCTATTTTACTGAGAAAATAGATCCAAAGAGGATGTCTCCGTCTACCCACCCACCTGTCTCTTGATTTATACCTTCCCTCCTGCTACTGTGGAGGAACAAACTGTTCATGCTTCTCACAGAGGCTGAATTCCCCCAGAGCCCACTAAGTCCCATCCCTTCCTGCCATCTTGAGGACAAGCCTCCAGCAGATCTGCCAACCCTTTCCTGCACCATGCAATTTTCATTCTCCTGGACCACCTCCTCCAGGATCCAAATGAGCAGTTATTTCTCATCCTGGGCAAAAGGAAGATAAGGAGAAAGGAGAAAAGAAAGAGGGAAAGATGGGAAAAGAAAGAGGAAGGAAGGAAGGAAGGAAGGAAGGAAGGAAGGAGGGAGGGAGGGAGGGAGGGAGGGAGGGAGGAGAGTTCATATCTAGAACTTTCTTTGACTTTTCTTTTGGAATGTAAATCACTGAGAAATATGCCTTCATTTAGAGTTTTGTATTTGCTACAGATACTCTTTTTGCTTATCCTCTTCTGTCTTTCCTTTAAAAATCTTATCTTCTCATTGTTAAATGCTTGTTTTGTTTTTGCTTTATAGAATGTTTTTATAGCCATAGACTGCTCCATGACTTTTAATGAAAAAATATACATATATATATGGATGGAAGATAGATTGTGTTATTCCTAGAATATGAATTGCTTGTCGTTGGTATAAATTTATCATGCATGTATTTGCCTTATTTGTGTTTTAAAGGAATTGCAACAATATCTAGCTAACCTGGCTGAACAGTGCAGTGCTGATAATAATGGTGTAGAGCTCCCAGTTGTAATAATTCTTGATAATCTTCATCATGTGGGCTCTTTGAGTGATATCTTCAACGGTTTCCTCAACTGTAAATATAGCAAATGGTATGTTTATAAAATATCTTGAATTATCAAATATAAAAAATGGTCATGTTATTTGCTTTCTTGTGCCTTTTTTAAAATTTTAAAACCTACAATGGATGCCATTAATTTGAGAACCCCTATTTAATATATTTTTACTGTATACCAAAGAATTCATGTATTCCTTAGAACATCTATTCATTCAATAACTGTGTCCTAGCACTTTTATTACTTCCTTAATGATGTTATCTTCTACAGACATGCTGAAAGTCTGAGAGACTATGTCAATGATGGAATAGTTCAAATCAGGGAAATTCATAACTAGAAGGCGATTTTAAAGCTCCAGTTTCCTTTTCAGTTTGTATCAAAGTTTAAATTCAACTCCTGAAGTAAATTTAATTCATTCATATGTGACCCCCTCCTATATTATGTTTTTACTATTTAAAACAAAAGGAAAGGTTAGAGTAGGGAATAAAAAGATCTGAAAACCCACTAAGATTTATTATAGCCTTATCTCTAAAGAAAGGACATTTAATTACACAATCAGCATACGTGACATCTATTTTAATGGTACCAGATGTTCTAATTAATTAATCTCTGATAGTGATAAAATGTTAGAATTATATCAGCATAAAGAAGGGTTGGGGGAAGAATACAAACCCTCTTATATTATGTAGAATCTTTAAATAACTATAAAACACTAAAATAGGAATAAGTAATAAATTTGAATACAAGCATAAGAGTTATAAGATGTTTGAGTGGGACAAGACCATAGCCTCTTTACTTTGTAGATGAGTAAACTCAGACTCAAAGAAGGTCTTTCTCCTGCATCCTAATGCCGTCCTTAGAACCCCCATGGTAACTTCTATTCCAATAATCTTTGTCATTTTCCAATCTAACATTACAAAATGACCCTTTTAAAGCCTACTGTTAAAATGGAATAATCCATATTTATCTTAATAGCTTTCACAGGCGATGTTAATGTATTAGTCATTTTTACCTCTAACACATCTGAATTTCCTATTCTTTATTTTTACCTAGTCCATATATTATTGGAACAATGAATCAGGGAGTTTCTTCATCACCCAATCTAGAGCTGCACCACAATTTCAGGTAAAGATTAGTCAAAGGATGTTTTTGTTTCTTGGTTTCTGGGTGGTTTTTTTTTTTGGTTGTTGTTGCTGTTGTTGTCCCCACCACCACCCCACTCCTCCCCACCCCT
>NW_026001464.1:0-2381 GCF_001458135.2 Marmota marmota marmota | reverse complement strand
ATGAATGTCAAAAAGAATCTCTATCATTATGTATAACTATAATGTACTAAAAAGAACTCATAAAAATAACATAATAACAAGAAGTTATTCTAATACTAGGTATTTCTTTCACCATTTTCTAGCAGGAATGACTTCCAACTGACTAAAACTGGCACTCTTACATCCTGTTTGTCTACTATTTCTGTGGAAAAAAAAACATTTACTTTACGATGTTCTGCTTCTCCACAGTGAAACATGGGCCTTTTCATTTTTTCCTTTTTCTTTTTATTTTTTTTTCAGCCATTGGCTCCTCAGGGCTGATTAATAAATCTCCTACATGTTTCCAGGAAGCATTATTACAATGCACTAATGCATTAAGATTGGGTCATAGGAACCTTTAAAAATGCATCTTTCTAAGAAATGTGGGTGCAGTTTTCCAGGTAACCACCTGAGAGAAACATTTCTCCTCTTCCCAGGAACAACTTCTTCACTTTCTTGCTGAATACGGCCCACCTGATCTCTTCTCAATTCCTGCAACTTTTGGTGGTAGACATCACATGTGACTAGCATCTCGTAGTCTTCAGGGTCTCCATGACAGGTTTGGCCTTTCTCCTCTCTTCTTCACTCATCACTCTCTGAGAGGCAATCCACAGAGACTGTGACCCTGTTACACTTTGCTGCTTTCTCAGGTCTTTTGTCAAAATCACAGTGGAACCCTCTTTGACCCTCTAACTCCAAAACCATGCAATCCTGCAGAATCAGCATCTTGTGATTGATTCCAAGATCTAAAACTATGTCAAACAAAGCCTCCAGTGCATCACAGCTGTAGCAATTCCTGAGTGCCTAGGTAACTGATCATGGTGAAACAAATTTCTAGGGTTCTCTATGCAGGGAGGGTGCCCTACTAGTCTATACTCAAAGAAAATGTTATTTTTACACCCTTGATCATGGGATGAGTGTGGTTTTGATATCTTCTGAGATGCCCTTAAGTTATCTTTCCAGTTGTTTCTGGGGAAGGTGATTGTTGTAAATTCTTTGCCATACCTTTCTTAACCCCAATTTTAGTCACACTTTTTACCAAACTGTCAGTTTTTAATTTTTTAATCTGTTTCCAGCTTATTATCACAGAAAACTTGACCAAAAACTGCTAGAAATATCCATGATACCCCCTGAATGCTATGCTACCTTGAAATTTCTACCTTCAGATAAATTAGTCCATTCAGCCTCAGAAACTTTTGGGACATTGGAAAAATGAAGTCAAATTCTTTAGCAGAATGTAACACAAATGACCTCTAGTTCAATTTCTAATAGAGTCCCGCTTTTTCTCTGAATCCTTATGAGTATAGTCTTTAGTGTCCACTGTCTTATGACTTCCTGATTTTCTGAGTTTCCTCCAGAATCACCAATTCAATTCTGCTGAAAATGATCTAAGACTTTTACTTCTTACATCTGCAAAATTTCCAAACTCCCTCCTTCATAACTTAGCAAATGAGGGAAAAGCATTGCATGGCATTGCCAATGCCCTGCCTTGTCTTGAATTAATATGACAAGGCCATCAAGCAAAAGCCAAGCCTTGACTTTTCTTGTCTTCTGTTGCCTTGCCTTGCATTGCTGTAGACTGACTATAAAGTGAGGCTTGGGTTGTTTTGATTTGCTTTCCTTTGCCTCATAAAGTCTTGGCTACAGAGGGAAAGGCTGATTGATTTGGCTTGTCTTTAGTTAGAATGTATTGTTATAGCTTGGCTATTGAGAAAAAGCCAAAATTTTACTTTCCATGTTTTGACTATCAAGGAGATACCAAGTTTTGCCTTGCTTTGCTATAACTTGCCTTGCCTTTCCGTGGTTTGAGTATACTGGAAATGCATTGTATATCTGGTTTCCCTTGTTTTCTATAGTTTGCCTATTGGGGAAAGACAAGGAAGTCAAGGCAGCATTGGTTGCTTGCATATTGAGAAGCCAGGCCAAGCTAAGCCAAGCCAATCCATTCTTTGCCTCATTTTGCCTTGCCGCATTATGGCTTGGCTCTTAGTGGAAGCTAGGCCGGGCTCCTTCTATCAGGTACTTTCCTTGAATTTCCATGAATTTTCATGATATAGAGGAAGCAAAACATTTTCTTTCTGTACCTTGTCTTGGCTTGCATTTCTATGCCTTGGCTATGGAGAGGAAATAAAGTATGGTCTTTCCTACCCTTGCTTTGTTATGCCTCACCTTATCTTGCCATGGTTTGGCTATCAAAGGGAAGGCCAGCTTTGTCTTACATTGCCTTGTCTTAACTCCTATTGCTGGGCTTCTAAGAGAATTCAAGCTAAATCAAGCTGAGCCATGTGTTTTTCTTTCCTCTCTTGTTGAGAGCCACAGCCAAAGGGGTCCCAGCAAACTTCCAGCTGATTGGCTCACAGTGG
>NW_026001463.1:0-2381 GCF_001458135.2 Marmota marmota marmota | reverse complement strand
GGGGGGGGGGGGTGATGAACGACAGATGTTGAACAGTGATTATAAACACAGGCTGCGTGAGAAGCTTTTGTCCAGCCAGGAATGAGGTGGGTTCTGAGCCCGCTGGAGGCAGTCTGGGCTCAGCCAGGACCTTCGGTGGGCTGTGGGTGAAATGAACATCTGCTTGGTGACATTCTCCACTTAGAGTGGGTTATGGGTACCTCTTGTCATAATAACTCTATGGTTACATCACAGGTCTTCTTAGGAAGATGGATCCCAACAAAATTAGGTTTGAAGGAAGAGATGACCAATGTCACACACAAAGGCAAAGTTTTTGGCTTTTTCTTATTTTGGGGGGGGGGGTATGCAACCCATGGGGCTTGTGTGCTTTGAATATCCCATCAACATTCCTGAAGGGTGCACCCTGAGTTTCCTACCAGCTTTCTCAGGTGAAAAATTCAAAGAGAAGATGAAACACTTCACCTAAGAGCTTTTGCAGTCAGATGTGCAAAAATTGATTGAGAATCTCACTATAGATACAAATCCCAAAGGCAGTGACCCAGCCCCTAGAGCTCAAGGAATTTCCCCACGTACTGGCAGATGACAGGTGCTAGTCTCTTCCCTTCTACCTTGGAGGAGGCTGCATCTGGTGGGAGCGAAGCTATAGAATCTCAGACCTTGTTCTTCATGCACCCAAAGCTGACCACCTAATGGTCCCCCATAAGGACAGTTCTATTCCCCTGAGGACAACTGGCAAAGTGCAGAGACACTGGTGATGTCCCACTTTGGGATGTGGTGCTATTGGTGAGCAGCAGGTGGAGACCAGAAATATTGTTCAACATCCTACAATGCACAGGATGGGCCCATCACAGAGAGTGATCTGGGCCAGTGCACCAGTAGGACCAAGGCTAAAGAACCCAGCCTTAGCATGAGAATCTGTCAGTGCTTCCATTCATCCAGCCAGCCAGCCACCCATCCAGCCAACCATCCATCTGCCCATCCATCCATCCATCCATCCACTCACCCACCCACCCATTCATCCACCATTCAACCATCCATCCATCCATTTATCTATTCATCCATTCACCCATCCACCCATTTGCCCATCCACCCACCCATCTGCCTGCCCATCCACCCAACCATCCACCTATCCATGCATCCATCTATCCATCCACCCATCCATCCATCCTTTCATCCACCGAGACACATACCCAACATCCATCCATCCATTAATCCGTTCATTCATCCATTCACCCATCCACCCATCCATCCATCTATCCAGGCAACCATCTATCCATCCATCCATCCATCCATCTATCCATGCACCCAACCATCCATCCAGGCAACCGTCTATCCATCCATCCATCCATCCATCCATCCATCCAATCCATCCATTGATCCATCCATCTATCCATCCATGCACCCATCCATCAATCCATCCACTCATCCACCCATCTATCCATCCACCCACCCATCCATCCCCCCTCTATCCATCCATCCAGGCAACCATCTATCCACCCACCCATCCATCCACCCACCCATCCATCCATCCACTCACCCATCCACCCACCCATCCATCTATCCATCTACCATGGGTGGACGGGCAGATAGACGAATGGATGATTCCTGGATGAAAACATGGGCAGATGGGTGGGTGGAGGGATGGCTCGTTCATGGATGGATACATAAGATGCATGCTGATGGATTTGCGGTAAAATTCTTGTGACTTGGTAACCCTGAGAATACAGGGCTTAAAACAGAGTACAATTTTACAAGGCTTTATGAAATCATATACACAGTTTAGGCAAAATAAGAAAACTCCCCACACTTTCTAAGATCTTCTGGCCTCCATAAGCCCCTATTTTGGCCCTATCTCCCCCACACCCCACAAAGACATGCTTTTTGCCCTAGTCCCCAGTCATACTGGGGATCAGGGTTTCTGTGAACTCAGGATATGCAAGTGTCTTTTGGACTCACTGCTTTCAAATCCTTTGGGTCTGAACCCAGCGGTGGCATTGCTGGGTCATAATGTGATTCAGTCTTAAGCTTTTGAGGGGTCACCATATTGTTCTTCCAAGGGCCACCTGGAGCCCCAGGAGCTGAGAGAGGCAGGAGAAGCCTCCCTGGAGCCTGTGGAGGGAGCTGGACACCATTGTAAGAGGCAGGTCCTGTCCACACCTTGACCCCAGAACCTGTGAGTGGGACCTTGTATGGAAACAGGCTCTCTGCAGAGGTCGTTAGTGAAGGGTCTGAGATGGGCTCCTCCTGGGTCAGGGGGCCCTCATGCAATGGCCGTGTCCTCCCAAGAGACAGAGGAGGGGACCCAAACCCAGAGAAGGAGCCACATGGAGATGGAGGCAGAGACTGCAGTGAGGGGCCACCAGCCCAGGGCCACCTGGAGC
>NW_026001462.1:0-2381 GCF_001458135.2 Marmota marmota marmota | reverse complement strand
GGGGAGGGGAGGGGAGGGGAGGGAGGATAGTAGAGGATAGGAAAGGCAGCAGAATACAACAGACACTAGTATGGCAATATGTAAATCAATGGATGTGTAACCGATGTGATTCTGCAATCTGTATACGGGGTAAAAATGGGAGCTCATAACCCACTTGAATCAAAGTGTGAAATATGATATATCAAGAACTATGTAATGTTTTGAACAACCAACAATAAAAATTTAAAAAAAATAAAAAAATATATTTAACTTAAAAAAATACCCACTAATACATAAAATAAGAAAATGAAAATTATTCAGGGAGACAATAACTATAAATATAGGAGAAATCATGAGAAAAAGAGATTACCTTTTTCAAATTTTTGCAGTTTGAATTTCTAGTTTATAATTTTCTAAAAATAGAAGTTAATTAAAATTTATTCAGAAAACAATTTTAAAAACTATACATTAAATTATCTTATTTATTTATTTATTTATTTATTCTGCAGTACTGGAGACTGAACCCAGGGGTACTCTATCACTAAACTACATTCCCAGCCCTTTTAAAATTTTGAGACAGGGACTGCTAAGTTGCAAGACTAGCCTCAAACTTGTGATCTTCCTGCCTCAGTTTCCCATGTTGCTGGGATTATAAGTGTGCAACACTATGCCTGGCTCAAATTATTATTTTTTAAAAAGAAGAGTTTCAAAATAAATAGTACCCTCCAAGCAACCAAACAGTGCTAACAAAGCACCAGAACCAGCTGAATTTGCAGAGAATTCTACTATATCATTAAGAAGCATAATTTGCAGGCTGGGCTGTAGCTCAGTGGTCAAGTGCTTGCCTTGCATGTGTGAAGCACTGGGTTCGATCCTCAACACCACATAAAAATAAATAAAGATACTGTGTGTTCATCTACAACTAAATAAATATTTTCTTTAAAAAAGAAGCATAACTTGTAATGATTTTATTCTTTTTTTCCACAAATAATAAAAAAGAAGAAAATCTCTTAAGATAACATTGATAACAAAATCCAACACAGAAACATACACTAGGCCAATCTTGTTTATTAATATCAATACACAAATCCTAAAGAAAATATTAGCAAACAGAATGTAGAATCTAAAAGGGTAATATACTATTATCAAATATATCCATTAGGAATGCATACATGATTTAATATTGACATAGAATTCATTATGTCAATAGACATAAGGAGAAAAAGCATATGACTATTATCATAGATGCTAAAAAGCACTTGTTAATTTTTACCAAATTCCACAAAAACGAAACTAATTGAAAACAGAAGTATCTTTGTTATCTTAATAAGATTATATATTTGCCAACCTAAATCCAGCATTATGTTTAAACACTAGAAACATTACTTTTTAATTCTGAAACAAGAGAAAGATGTTAATGGTTATCACTATTATTTTACACTGTTCTGGTTCTGGCCAATAACATTTAACAAAATAAAAAATTAGAGATTGCATTCATTTGCTTGAGCTACAATAACAAAATACCATAGACTGAATGGCTCAAACAACAAAAATGTATTTCTCACATTTCTGAAGTCCTAGTTCAAGGTCTGCCAGGATTGATTTCTGGCAAAGACTCCTTTCCTGCATTGCAAATGTCTGTCTTCTCACTATATAAGAATCTCTAGGACACTAATCCTATTGAACCAGGGCCCTGTCCTTATGACCTCATTTAACATTAATTAATTTCTTACAGACTCCATCTCAAATATGTCCTTAGGTTAGGGCTTCAACATGAATTTTGAGGAACACAAACATTCAGTCTGAAACATATAGAAAATTATCATTATTGAGTCAGGTTATGATGGTATGCCTGGAAGACCTAAGTGACTCTATTACAAATAATAAGAGAATTTAGTAAGACGGTGAGGTGCAACCTGGGCACAGAAATCAATCTTCTCACTTAGAAGAGACAGAAGGAAATATCCCTTTCATAATAGCAGCAATAATGATAAAAGTACTAAGGAATAAATTTAAGAAATGCACAAGGTCTATATGTAGAAAATATTCAATGACTACTGAGAAAAAGCACCTTAGCAAACAAAGGCTTATCACTCAAGATCACAGTGATCTGTTCTCCTTAACTTAATTGATATACATTTAATGAAATTTCAATAAAATTTTCTACATGAAATCTTTTGGGATGAAAGCTAATTCAAAAGTTGACAGGAAAGAAAAATAAGTAAGAAGCCAGATAAGAAGGTGCATGCCTGCAATTACAGCAATGCCCAGCGTTCCTTCACCAGTTTGAGGCAAGCCTCAGAAACTTAGGGAGACCCTGTGTCAAGATAAAAAATAAAAAGGGCTGGAGATGTAGCTCAATGGTAGAGCACGCCTGGGTTCAATCCTAAGAGAGAGAGAGA
>NW_026001461.1:0-2381 GCF_001458135.2 Marmota marmota marmota | reverse complement strand
ATTAGCCATAGCCCTAATGCTAACACGAATCCTAGCCCTAATCCGAGCCTTAACCCTAGTTGAAACCCTAACCCTAACCATAGCCCTAAATCTAACCCTAACACAAACCCTAACCTTACCTCTAAAATTATCCCTTACCCTAAGGCAAACCCTCACCCTAATGCTACCCTAGTCCTAACACTAATCCTTAGCCTACCCCAAACCCTAACTCTATTACTATTCCTAACCCTAGCCCTCATTCTAGCTCCAACACTAAGCCAAACCCAAACCCTTACCCTGACCCTTATTTTGACCCTAACACTAACCCTAGGTCTAAACCTGACCCCAACCCTAAATGGAACCCTAAAAGTACCCCTACTGGTAAAACTATACCTAAACCTATCCATAACACTAGCAAGGGAACAAACCTAATCCTAAATAGAGTCATAAATCTAGCCCTAGCCCTAAAAAAATCCTAGCACTAGCCCTAACAATAACCTTTAAACTAATGCAAAGACTAACTCTATCCTTAGACCCAATGCTAGTCTTAATTCTGGCCCTAACCCTAAACCTAACTCTAACCCAAACAGTGATCCTTACCATAATCCAAACCCTAGATCTAAACCTTATCCTAACCCAAAACCTAACCCTAACAGTAGACTTATCCATAATGCTAACCCTAAAACTAGTCATAAACATAATCCTACTTCTTACATTACCCATAGTCCTAATGCTAGCCATAAACCTCCCACAATACCTAGCCATATTTCTAGGCCTAAACCTAGCCCTAATTGCAACCCTAACTGTAACCCTAGACCTAACCCTAACCCTAAAACTTCCCATAGCCCTAACCCTAGCTCTAATGCTAACACTTACCCTAAACCTAACCCTATCATTAACCCTAGGCCTAACCCTATACTAGTCCTAATCCTAACCTTAACTCTAGCCCTAACCTTAGCTCTAACCCTATCCATTACCCTAAAGATGAGCCTAACTAAAATGTTAACCCTAGTCCTAATGCTAATTCTATCACTAACAGTAACCTTTTTCATTACTCTAACCTAACTTGAACCCTAACCATATCCATTACCCTAACCCTAACTCTATCCCTAACACTAAATCAAGCCTTAACCCTAAACCTTAACCTAAACCACACTATACCTGCACCCTGACCCTAATAATATACCTAGCTCTAAACCTGACCTTTATCCTAAACCTAACTTACACTATGCCGAGCCACAACCTAACCCCAAAACTAACCCTAACCATATACCTAGACATGAAATTATCCCTAGCCTTAATACTAGCCGAATCCTAATACAAACCCTAGACCCCATCCTTGATTTAATCCTAACCTGAACCCTAACCCTAGCCCTACCCCTGATTTTAACCCACACATTAGCCCTGAATCTAGCTATAACCTTATCCTTTCCCCTAACACTTACCCTAACTCTAGCCCTATCCATAGGCCTAACCCTAAGACTAACCCTAGCGCTAATCCTACCCTAATTTAGCCCTAACCCTACCCCTAACCTTAGGCCTAAAACTAACTCTAACACTTGCCCTAGACCTATTTCTAGTTCTAACCCTATAAGTTACCTTAACCCTAACACAAGCCCTAATATTAGCCCTAATCCTAGCCCCAGACCAATCCCTAGACCTAACCATAACTCTAAATCTAACCCTAACCCTAAGCTTAAACCTCACCCTACCACTAGACCAAACACTATCGCTAATACTAAAACTAGACCTAACCCTAGCCTTAGCCCTAAGACAAAACATAGCCATTGCCTTAATCCTACACATTAAACTTAACTGTAACCCTACACCTAGCCATAACCTCCTTACCCTAATTTGAGTCCTAGGCCTAAAACTAACCTTGACCCTGACTTATATCCTAACACTAACCTTAGCTATAAATATCACACTAACCCTAAAGATAATGCTAACTCTAGACCTAGGCCAAACACGTACCCTAAATTTAACCCAAATAATAACCCTAGATCTTACATTAGTCATAGCCCTAACCCTAGCCCTAACCTAATAAAAATTTTAGCCCTAATCCTGCTGAGAGCCATGGCCGAGTCTGTATGGCCCCTGGCATTTTGCCAACAGTATTGATTGACAGGCGAGGCATTACTATCCGCCTCTGCCGCAACTTTTGAGTTCTCGCACTATTTTGGAGTTCTTGTGGGAATTTCCAGGGATTCCCCGAGAGTTCCCATTGGTTGGGTAAGTGCAGGAGGAGGGATTTCCGGGAGAGATATTTCTGGCTCTGGCTCTGGCTTCCTGGACAAGCGGCGTGGCGTTTGGGAGGATTCCCCGGGAGCTGTGTGAAGTGTTTTCCTGCAGTTCAAAAATAAAGTTTGTTCCTGCTTCAGTGGCTCGTGATTTGTGCCCAG
>NW_026001460.1:0-2382 GCF_001458135.2 Marmota marmota marmota | reverse complement strand
TATATATATATATTTGTGTGTATATATATATATATTTGTGTGTATATATATATATATTTTGTACACACACACACACACACACTATCCAGCACTTACAGACACTGGAGTTATAACAATGATGGGAGCATTGCTGAAGAAATTTCATTCCACTTAACTAACTTCTCAAAATTTTAGTTTCCTTCTCCGTTCATTTGAGACTAATAATAACAACACCTAATTATTAGAAAACTAAGTATGAGCTATGATGAATAGTTGTTGTAATTCACATGAAGAAGAAGTAAAACCCAATAAAATTAGCTATTATTCCCACAGAAATATATATTCATTAGGAATAAGAGTCATTTTCCACTCACCTTTGCACCACGTGTACCTTGTAAAATTCTTGAAATTTAGTAGATACTTCATATTTGTCATGTGATTATAAATGATAGGCACAGAGCAAATTAGTCACTTGCTCATCCTGCTTTTCTTCATTCAGTTGGTATAGCACTTTTAACAATTCACCACATGATGTGAGAATGTATCTCATTTATCTTTGTATTCCTGCCCCCTTAACAAGACAGCCCTAAGAATCAGGCAGTCATCAGTGCCTTACGGCACACTTCAGTACCATGCTTGACTGAGGATTTTCCTAGACAAAGTCAGTTTGTGAAGACTAGAATAAGTATTTTCACTTTCTTCAAATATGCAGACATTAACACATGACCACAGAGATTAGGAACCATCAAGAAAACACATCACCAAATGGACAAAATAAGATACAAATAACTGGGCTAGGGATGTGGCTCAGTGGTAGAACAAAGCCTAGTATGCATAAGGCCTTAGGTTTGATCGCCAGTATTACCAAAAAAAAAAAAAAAAATTAAAGATATGAGTAACTGACCTCATAAGTGCAGAGGTATGAACTTCCTGACAAAGAATTCAAAATAACTATTTAATGGAAACTTGGTGAACACCCAAGAAAATACAAAGAAACAATTTAGCAACATGAGAAAAACAATAAATAACCAGGAAGAGAAATTGAATAGAGAGAAGAAAATAATAATACCAAATAGAAATCCTGGACCAAAAAAGCATGACAAACAAAATGAAAAGTGCAATAGAGCACATCAATAGCAGAATTGATGAAGCAAAAGAAAACTTAAGTATTTAGTCACATCCACTTGGGCCTTTCTAGAACTGATGCCCACCACAGCCCACTCCCACTGGCTAGCAGCTGGTGCTGAAGATTTAAAAACCTATAGTCTCACTCTTACTCAGGATGTCAGACAATTCTAACAATGTTTCTAAGAAGCTGGGTTAGACAAAGTTTCCATCATGAAGGCACTTTTAAGGTGACATTAAATGATAAGTAGAAAGAGTTGTTGAGAAGAGATGATGACTAGGAAGCGTAGTCAAGAAGAGAGCATATTCAGAGAAAATAACATGTATAGATGACAAATGGGGGAGAAAATAACAGATGTGTGAAACTAAAAGAAATTCAGCATGCTTGAAGCATAAGTTAGTGGTCTGAGATGCGGTTCAGGGTAGGTAGGAGCTATGGCCCAAGGGTTCTCAATCTCAGCACTATTTACATTTGGAGCCAAATAATTCCTTGTTGTGAGGGTCTGTATCATGCCTTGTAGGCTATGTAGCAGCTACCCACTAGATGCCAGTAACTCCCCAGTCTGACAATCAAAAATGTCTCCAGATACTCAGTCAAACTCTCTAAGATTGAGACGTACTGAGTTGTTAGTCATTGCAAGATCATGTAGGAACAAAAGAGTTTGAAGAGGAAGTATAGGAGATTACTAGGCTCCAACATTCATTTTTAAAAATTACTAAATCCCTGGCCACATGTAAGAAAATAGGTGAGAGGTCATTGCAAATGTCTACTCTAGAGATACTAGGAGTTTTGATTTAATCTACTGGTATGCAAAAGGATGGGGGAAAGCTGGTAGATTTCAGAAGTATTAGGAAGTAGAACACAAGTAATATTAATCTTTATGACCATGGTTTAACCCTGCTATGTTAGATCTTAACACAGGCCTTGAGCTGGGCTCCTCATTGTCTTATAACTCTTCGGTTGATAATAATCTTTTTTGGGGGGTGGGGGGGAATCAGGAAACTTCATTGCTTATTCCTCATAGAGGGTAATTTCTAATTCTGAATTTTTTATTAAGAGTGACCTTGGAACTGAAGGATATTGTTTATATTTCCTTTTAAAGTGAAACCTAGGCTACACCTGTCTCCTTTAACTTTCTACCTGGTTTTCCTGGGTTCAGGATTCCTAGAAGTTTGTGAAAGTAGCAGATGTTACTTCATTGACCTCTATTTCACAAGAATTACTCAGGGTGAAATCCCAAGTTTAAAGAAAAAATTATATATATATATATATATATA
>NW_026001459.1:0-2382 GCF_001458135.2 Marmota marmota marmota | reverse complement strand
TCTGTAATATAGTTTAAAGTCCTCAGTGGTCTTCACCAAAGAAAGATTTGGGTTTTACGAATGAACCTCACTCTTGTGTTTTCTGTTCGACTCCTTTGAGCTTATCTTTATTAATCCCTCCAGCGGGTGGTCTGCAGTTTGATATTGTTGTCCTTTACTGAATGTCTTGAGATGACAAGAAATTAGGTTATTGATTGGCAGATGATCACCTCCTGATGCCACCTTTACATAACTCCATAGGCATCCGGACACCGTGCCCCTGTGTTTATTCCGACGTGTGATTTCCACGTGACCAACCCTTGAATCCAATATTTATTGAGAAGAACATGGTGCTTAAATGGCAGGTTTTACTTTTGCTCTCATTTGTGGATGGCTCCCTGACGGTCTCATATCATGCCTGGTGAAGGTGTCACTTGGGTATGAGAATAATCTGTAAAAATGTATTGATATCTTATTTGCGACCTAGTTAGTGCATGAGCAGTTACGTGGCTGCTCCATGTGCCTATGATAGGGATCCATATTCCCTGTGGGTTCAGTTCCTACGACGCATTTTATTAACCCTGCTACTTACATCCTCCACCCGGATCCTCCCTGGGTTGTCTTGTCCATCTTTTGAGAAGGAAGTTCACGTCTCTAATATCTATCTGCATCTCCCAGCGGTGCTATCAAGTATTGCTTTACATATTTTTTTCTAGTTTCTTTGTTATATGCACAACGGCCCATGATTGTTATATATCATCTTAGCAGGGAATTTATTTTATTTTATATTAATCACGATATCCTCATTTTTATTTTATTAGCCTTCCCTGATATCCGCTTTTACATTTTCCTCTTTGTTTTCAAGTTTTCTATTTGCCTCCTACACGCATCTGACTAAAAGACTGCATTAAACTGAATTTTTAAAAATTCAATTTGAGAAGGATGTAACTCATTCAAAAAGCATGGTGGTTGCTGATAGATTTGGAGTCACTCTAACAAAGATGTGTGTATGTGTCTGTCTCCATATGCAGTCTACTTAATATGATTTGTTTGGTTGATTGTTTCCTACCAACTTTTCTGCATCTGGTGATTTGTTTGAATTATCTTCATTTGGTCCCATTTTTTTTCTAATATTTTAAACTTATCCTCTGAGTTTCCATTTTTCTAGTGTTTGCCCTTCAAATTTTGTCACCAATCCCTTGCACTATTGTAACAAATTCTATGACTCATCAGTATCCCTACTGTCCCCAGATCAGACTAAGAAAACTAACTGCCAATCCCTCCCTGGCCCCGCCCCCTCCACCTGCAGCTCCCATGGTAACCATGTGAATTCTTGGTTCTGAATAGTTTTTACTTTTTAAATATTTCTACAATAAGAGATAAATTTTTCTGATTTCTTTTCCCTTTATTACATCCTCCTCCAAGATTTGTCTTTTGGTGTCTGGTTGCATGTAAGATACTCATTTGTATGAGGCCCATCTCAATTTTATTCTGATAAATTTGGGGAGAAAAGAATTATGTGCTTTTACTATGCATGCATCGAGAGCTATTTGAAAGTGTTTTAAACGTGATTTCATGGAGGAAAATATATTACTTTTTCTGTATTATCATTTAGAAATAAGTTTGGCTTTGTTTAACAAAAAACACAAAATAGTAGTTTGAAAATATAGAAATGTGAAATCAAAGTGTCAGCTGGGAAATAACATACAGAAATGTACTTTTCATTCAAGTAAACAAAAGCTCAGAGGCAATGAGCTCAAGTCTAGTGTGGTCACTGCATGGTTTCAGGAATTCAGGCTCCTATATCTTGTTGCTTTACAGAACATGGTTTCTTTATCCAAAGTCATCTCATGGTTCAATATGGCTGCTGAGATACCAGCCATTTCATATCCATCCAGGTAACAGGAAGAAGGAAGAAGAAGAAGGGCATCTTGCCCTTTTAAGGAGACTTTCTAGAACACAATAATTTTATTTATAGTTGTAGGCTATATCTACTGCAAAGGAAGCTAAGAAATTTGTTTGTTTTTTTTTTCAACTGGGTGGCTATGTGCATACATTAGGGCGCATCACAGTGAAATTTAAGAATAGCAGGAATCAATAGAAGATTCTAAAAGCTTCCAAGGGGAAAAGATCACATTAAAAATAAAAGGTCACATTCAGACAAGTCAGAATCAGAATATCTACAGCAATACCGGAAACTAAAAGACAACAGAGAAATACATTTGAAAGTCTGTGGGGACATGTTCTCAATTTAGAATTCTATATCCAAACAAACCCCCAATGGAGAGGTTTTTGTCTTTCACAAGAAGCAGCTGAATGACGGGGCTTCACCCAAATGAGGATGAGGAAGGAAGGAAGGAAGGAAGGAAGGAAGGAAGGAAGGAAGGAAGGAAGGAAGGAAGG
>NW_026001458.1:0-2382 GCF_001458135.2 Marmota marmota marmota | reverse complement strand
CAACTGGTATCCTTATATTTCCTGCCAAGTATCACCAAGATCGAGTGAAAAAATATTTGTTGAGATTCCAGGAAACATTCAGTACTGTGGAATCTCTGAAAACAATTTCAAATGAAAATGTCTTTACTTGCCTCTGCTTAGGGCTACTTCAACAGGGAAAAAAGTATAGAGAGCGCACTGAGAACTAATTGAGTGAGTCAAGTTTCAAGCAGCTAGCAAAAACCATGTGTGATTTAGCCTTCCAAATGAATGTATCCCTATAGGGGAAAAAGAAGTGAAACCTAAAAATTCAATGTGTTCCTGAAGACAAACTCTTCGACCTAGGAGAACGAAGCTTGGCAGACATGTTCAACTGGTATCCTCATCTTTCTGGCCAAGTATTATCAAGATCAGTTGAAAAAATATTTGCTGTGTTTGCAGTAAACTCGGAGTTCTGTGGAAGCTCTGCAAACGTTTTAATTAAAGTGTATTTTACTTGCCTCTGCTTAGGGCTAATTCATCAGGGAACATAGCATAGAGAGGGAACTGAGAACTAATTGAGTGAGTCATTTTTCAATCAGTTAGCAGAAACTGTGTTTTATTTGGAGTTCCAAATGCATGTATCCCTATAGGGAATAATGAAGTGAAACCTAAAAATTCAAAGTGTTTCTGCAAACAAATGTTTAAAATTAAAGAACGAAATTTTGGCAGCAAAGTGTGACTGTTGTACTCATCATTTCTGCAAAGGATCAACAAGATCAGGTGAAAAACTATTTGCTGAGATTCCAGTAAACTCCGAGTTCTGTGGAAGCTCTGCAAATGCTTTCAAATGAAAGTGTGTTTTCCTTGCCTCTTTTAGGTCTAGTTCAACGGGGAACAAAGCATAGAGAGGGCTCTGATAACTAAATGAATGAGTCAAATTTCATGCATTTGGCAAAAAACGTTTGATTTAGAGTTCTAAATACATGTATCCCTATAAGGGAAAATGAAATGAAATCTAGAAATTCAAAGTGTTCCTGCAAACCAATGATTCAACCTAGAAGAACAACACTTGGGCATCCAATTGCAATAGTATACCCTTGTTTCCTGCCAAGTATCAACAAGTTCGGTTGAAAAAAAATATTTTCTGAGATTCAAGTAAACTTGGAGTTCTGTGGAAGCTCTGAAAATGCTTTCCAGTGAAAGTGTATTTTCCTTGCCTCTGCTTAGGGCTTTTTCAATGGGGAATTAATCTTAGTGAGTGCACTGAGAATTAATTGAGTGAGTCAAGCTTCAATCAGCTATCACAAACCGTGTTTGATTTAGAGTTCCAAATGCATGTATCCCTATAGTGGAAAAGGAACTGAAACCTAAAAATTTAAAGTGTTCTTGAAAATAAATGCTTCAACCTAGAAGAACGAAATTTGTTCAGCCAAGTGCAACTCATATACTCATCTTTTCTGCTAAGTATCAACAGTTTGGGTCAAAAATATTTGCTGAAATTCCAGTAAACTCAGAGCTCTGTGGAAGCTCTGCAAATGCTTCCAAATTAAAGTGCATTTTCCTTGTCTCTTCTTAGGGCTACTTCAACAGGAAACAATGTATAGAGATCACACTGAGAACTAATTGAGTGAGTCAAGTGTCATGAACTTGGCAAAAAAAAAAAAAATGTGTTTGACTTAGAGTTCCAAATGCATGTATCCATATAGGGAAAAACGAAGTGAAAACTAGAAATTCAAAGTGTTCCTGCAAATGAATGTTGTAACCTAGAAGAATGAATTTTGGGCAGCCAAGTGCATCTAGTATACTCACCTTTCCTGCCAAGAATCAACAAGATCGGGTGAAAAAATATTTTCTGAGATTCCAGTTAACTCGGAATCCTGTGGAAGCTCTGCAAAAGCTTTCAAATAAAAACACATTTTCCTTACCTCTGCTTAGGGCTACTTCTACAAGTAACAAAGCATAGAGAGTGCAGTAAGAACAAATTGCCTGAGTCAAGGTTCAAGAAGCTAGCACAAACTGTATTTCATTCAGATTTCCCAATGCATGTAACCCTAAAGGGGAAAATGAAATGAAAGGTAAAAATTCCAAGTGTTCCTACAAATGAATGCTTCTAACTAAAAGAATGACATTTGGGAAGCGAAATGCAACTGGAATCCTCATCTTTCCTGCCAAGGATGAACAATATCGGGTGAAAAAATATTTGCTGAGAATCCAGTAAACTCAGAATTCTGTGCAAGCTCTGCTAATATGTTCAAATGAAAGTGTATTTTTCTTGCCTCTGCCTAGGGCTACTTCAACAGGGAACAAGTCATAGAGAGGGCATTAAAACTCATTGTGTGAGTCAAGTTTTAAGTAGCTATCGCAAGCCATTTTTGATTTAGAGTTCCAAATGCATGTATCTCTATAGGGGAAAAGGAAGTC
>NW_026001457.1:0-9193 GCF_001458135.2 Marmota marmota marmota | reverse complement strand
CTTCTAGGTATAGGATCATATCATCCGCAAATAGTGATAATTTAAGTTCTTCTTTTCCTATCTTAATGCCTTTAATTTCTTTTGTCTGTCTAATTGCTTTGGCCAGTATTTCGAGAACTATATTGAATAGAAGTGGTGATAGAGGGCATCCCTGTCTTGTTCCAGATTTTAGAGGGAATGCCTTCAGTTTTTCTCCATTCAGAATGATACTAGTCTGAGGCTTAGCATATATAGCTTTTACAATATTGAGGTAAGTTCCAGTTATCCCTAGTTTTTCTAGTGTTTTGAACATAAAGGGATGCTGTACTTTGTCGAATGCTTTTTCTGAATCTATCGAGATGATCATATGGTTCTTATCTTTAAGTATATTGATGTGGTGAATAACATTTATTGATTTCTATATATTGAACCAGCCTTGCATCCCAGGGATGAATCCTACTTGATCATGGTGCACAATTTTTTTTTTTTGGATATGTTTCTGTATCCGATTCGCCAGGATTTTATTGAGGATTTTTGCATCTAGGTGCATTAGAGATATTGTTGTTTGACTTTCCCGCGGTGTATGGTGATTTGTTAAAGGAGACTGTGATGTATGTAAAGTCCCGCCCTCCCCAAAAAGTGTACTTAAGCATTGCACAACCCCTGCTCTGGGCTCTGGGCTGTTCTCCCTTCTTGAGTGAGCACGGAGCCCCAGCATGCTGGAATCTCAATAAACCCCACTTGCTGTTGCATGAGTCGCAGTCCCTTGGTGGTCTCTTCCTCCGACGCTTCGCCGGACCCTTACAGGCAAAGGGAACACATAATTCTCATCGAAGTGAAATCTGCAAACTACAAAATACTATTAAGGTACTTGAACAAAACCAAAGTCAAGATCTTGATAATCATCAAGAGGAAATGTCAGTTTTGCAGAATGCACATCAACAGAAACTGGCAGAGATAAGTCACCAGTATCAAGAGGAATTAAATGACTATGAAGAAAGAATCGAAAAACTTGAAAATCAGTAACAACAAGGTGACTCAGGAGTTACAGTAACTGATGAGTCTAAAATCTGTGAGATGTAAAAAACTATTCAGGTTCTACAAACTGAAAAAGTAGAGTCTGCAACAAAGATGGGAGAACTTGAGAATCAAATAAAAGACATAAATAAAAATTATCTTTGGCAGAAAATGACAGAGATGTCTTGGAGAGAGAAAAAGTGCATCTCAGTGTGGGAAAGCAACAAGAAATTGAACAGTGTGAAAACTTGAAACTGGAATGTAGTCAATTGTGGCCTTCTGTGATGGAGCAGAAAGATGAGGAAATTAAGAATTTGCAGAAAACCATTGAACAAATAAAAGCCCAGTTGTAGGAAGACACACACAACCCTCCCGGAGACAATTCTGATAGTTTTTAAGAAACAAAAGTTAAAAGCCTTTCTATAGAAAATGGAAGTGAAAAACACCACCTGTATAACTATGAAATTGAAAAATTAGTGAAAGGAATTAAAGAATGAAAACTTGAGATTCAACTTCTAAATGAAAATAATATATCTTTAACCAAACAGATTGATCAGCTGTCCAAAGATGAAGTTGGTAAACTCACTCAAGTTATCCAGCAGAAAGACGTGGAGATATAAGCTCTTCAGGATAAAATTTATTCAGATTCCTACACCCAGGATGTTGTTTACCTTCAGTGGCAACTGCAGACCTTCACTATGGAAAGAGAACAAATATTAGCTATTTTAAATGAGAAGACAAAAGAAAATACCCAACTGCAAGCAGAACATCAGAAAATGAAGGATATAGTCACTGCCAAAACAACAACTCTCATCCAACTTCAAGAAGAAAGTTAAAAAAAAAGTCCAAAATTTGAAAATAGTTATCAAGATATGTTTAGAGGAAACTCTGCAGAATTTATCTAGTATCATTAGAGAAAAAGACATTGAAATAGATGCACTAAGTAAAAAATGTCAGACTTTATTGGAAGTTTTATGAATCTCTGGCACTGGTCATGAGGTTCGAGGTGTTAATAGTCATCAGTTCGAGGAGCTCCTACAAGAATGTGATGAATTAAAACAACAAGTGAAAAAAATGGAGGAATGGACACAATAGGTAATGACAACCATCCAAAATCTGCATCATAAGTCAGCCCAACACGAGGAAGACCTTCTTCAACTTGAAGCCCAAGTTTTGGTTGACAGTGATAACAGTTCTAAATTAGAAGCAGACTACACTGGCCTCATCCAATGTTATGAGCTGAATTAAACCAAAGTCAAATATTTGGGGCTCAAATTAGGCCAGGTTCAGCAGTGCCTAGGGCAACTTTTCTCTTTTTAGGAAAACTTGATATGATTACACCACAGCTCTTGTCTGCATCATCACTTACCTCCCAGTCAGCAGAGGTCAAAGAGCTGAGAAAACTGCTGCAAGAAAAAGAGGCCACCATTAAGGAGCTCCAGGAGAATAACCACAGGTTGTCTGATGCAACCGTTGCTGCCTCCAAGAGAGAAAAGAAAGAATATGAACAAACAGATTCTGAAATTAAACAGCTCAAGGACAAACAAGATCTGTTACAAAATTTACTGAAAGAAAAAGACCTCTTAATCCAAGCCCAAAGTGATCAGTTACCTTTTTTCAAATGCAAAGTTCACTAACAAAGTGAATGAAAATGAGTTGTTGAGGCAAGAAATAACTAACCTCGAGGAGAGAATATTAATTTTAGAAATGGATTTCTAAACTAAAAGGAGAAAATGAAAAAATAATAGAAACATCCAAAGAAAAGGAAATGGAATATCAAGCATTATAAGAGAGAAACATGAACTTCTCATGAAGTTGATGAAGGAGAAATCTCTTGCCTTTGAGTAAGTATTACAAGAAAAAGAACAGGGCAAGGCTGGGGAATTAAATCAGTTTTTAAATGCAGTTGAATCAATGAAGGAGAAGAGCATTCTATATCAGTAGGAGACAGACCAACTCACCTTGTCCCTAAAGAACAAACAGATGGAAAAGAGTACCCTCCAGCAAGAGGCTCAACACTTAAGTGATAAAGAATTACATTTAAATCAGGAGGTACAGAGACTGAGGAGCCATCTTTTAGAATCAGAAGATTCTTACACCCAGAAAATTTGGGCTGCAGAGAAGAGAGAGATGAACCTGAGAGAGAAAGTCACACTATTGGAAGAAAAGCTACTTTCCTCTTCTAATGCAAGTCATCAAGCCAGTGTGCAGGTAGAGTCCCTGCAGAAACAGGTACGTTTACTCTCCCAAGAGAGGGATGAGTATGCACTGCAGCTTTTGCTCTACCAGGAACAAATAAAGCAGTATGCCATGTCATTAACTAACCTGCAAATTGTTCTAGAGCATTTCCAACAAGAAGAAAAAGCTATGTATTCAGCTGAATTAGAAAAGGAAAAACAACATATAACCGAATGAAAGGAAAAGGCAGAAAATCTAGAAAGAGAGGTATTATTATTACAGGAATATTTGGATAAAGCCAATGGTGTGTTGGATTCAGCAACCAGACTTACACAACAGTTACATCTAAAGGAAGAACAGATTGAAGGACTTAAAAAGCAAAATGAGTTCCAACAAGAAATGTTGAATGATGCACAAAAGAAATTGATGAACTCAGGAAATGGCACAGAAGGAAAAGCGGACAAAGCCCTAATGAGAAACCTTTGTTGGGCATTTCCATACACTGAACAGTAAGCATCACAAAGTGTTACAGTTAATTGGAAGCATCCTGAACATTCAAAAGGAAGAAATGGAGCAGTTGTCGAATGGAGATGATGGTGGTGTTACTAAGCGGATGACGGGTTGGCTTGGAGGAAGATCAAAAAATGTCCCCAGCACATCTTTGAGACAAATGAGCAACCTGGGCTTAATAGTTCTTTTTCAGAACTTTTTGTTAAATTTCTGGAAGCAGAATCTCCTTTATGTGTTCCACCACCAAAACTTTCTGCTCATGCCATGAAATGTTTGACTCCAGAGGAAGGAGAAAGGAAGGTAAGAATGTACCAAGAAGTTTGAAAGATGCAGCAGAATTCAGAGTTGGTAAAAGAGCAGCTGTGAATCCATCCTTGTCATCACATTCTCTGTGCCACTGATTAGCCTAACTGGACCTGGACCCAGTGAACCTGGGGATTTCCTTTTGAATCTCATCTTAGACTTCTTGCTCACCTTTATACCATTGCCAGTGTCCTCCGACAATAGTGCCAGGGTTGTACAAAAGGACCTTTTAAAGCAATAGGTGATTCTCAAGCCAGAGATGATTTAGCAGTTTAAAGAAGCCATAAACACTTTGTACTTTTTACAAAGTGGCCTTTTTGAAAAGAAGTCGTGCATTTTCAGGGAAAAAGAAAAAGAAAAAGTTGATATACAGAGCAACCAGGTATTTTGTCTCCCCCTTCCCCCTTTTTTTGGAGTGTGTTTTTTGCTCTAGTACTTTTTAATAAAACTTTACTTTTGTTTGTTTGCTGTAGCATTTTTTACATAAAATTTTGTTCTGATGCTATCAGGTAATCAACAGCAATAATAAATAGAGCTCCAATTTTTTTAAATGATTATATTTGTTAAATTTAATTTCATTTATGTAACAGAAAAAAAGAAAAATCCAACTGATATGAAAAAGATATGTACCTCAGTATTTGGGCTATATGAAAACAAAATATGATGTATAAAAGTTGTGAATTCATTAGTTTATAAAAGAAAACATTGTATAACTACTAAAAGAAAATTACAGTGGGAGGGCCTGAACATGTTAGTGGTGGATAAATTCTAAGATTCTTTTAATCTAAATGCTATGACACCTATCCCTTTTACTTCATTCTATTAAAAGAGTCACTTGAAGTTCATTCCCTTTTCTAGATGTTAAATATGACCAGAAGGAAGATGACTTTTGTCAGTGAAACCAAAAGTATAATCACATGCATCCTTTTTAATTTTTAAGAATGTATCATTAAATATCTGGACTGTTTACATACTTTTCTGGGCCCTACAGTAATGCTTATAAGCACATTTTAAAAAACATTTGATCAAAAACAGAAAGTGGAGAAGAGAAACAAAATTATAGATTTTTTAAAAGATGAAAAAGTTAACAAATGGTTAGTTAAAACCTTTTTTATTTTTGTAAAGATAAGGTGAAAGATATATTTTGATAAGATAAAAGATAAGATATCTTTTGTAAGATAAAAGATAAACCAAAAGTTTCTAGCTTAAGTCAGGTGATATCAGAGAAGTGAAAAAGCAGATTATATAGCAAATGCTTCTCTCACACTTGCAATTTCTAAAACCATTGAGAACATTTTTATTAAAATTAATTCAAATAAAATTTAATATAAATTAAATTATTTAAAACAAATTATATAATTTAATATGAATTAATTTCATTAATTTATTTTATTAATTAAATTAATTATTTTCATTAATTCAATTTTATTAATTTAATAAATTAATTTATATTAAATTTTAATTTATATTTAAAATTTTATTAAAATTAGTTTAGTAAAATTAATTTAAATAAATTTTAATATAAATTAAATTATTTGTTATGTAATTTAATATGAATTTTAATAAAACTCATTAATTTTAATAAAATGTTCTCAATGGTTTTAGAAATTACAGGTGTCAGAAGTATTTGCTATAAAATGTACTTTTTTCTCTTCTCCAATTTAACCTAACTTAAGCTGGAAACTTGATTAATCTCTTATCTTAACTTACAAAATTAAAAAGTGAAGACAAAATACCTAGTGGCTATATATATATATATATATATATATATATTTTTTTTTTTTTTTTTAAATTTTTCTTTCAAATTTTAATATTCTCTCAGTTTCAGCTTCTTATTTCTTTATTTGATTTTCAAGCTCCTTTAGGATAAGGACATGTGGTTTATCTTTAATCTCAAGCAATTTACAAATAGAAAAGAAAGTACTACTCATGACTTCTTTAAGTAGGTCACAAAGTAGACCTGAAACATATGTGAATCATCTTTAGAAGAATTTGTATCAAAAGGCTAAGAACAAGATTTCCCACACCAGTCCCCTACAACTGTGCATATGTGGTTGATGTGACGACCACCACAACAGCCACCAGACACACTTACATCCTAAGAATAAGTGAAATCACCTCCTTGCACCAGCACCAGGTGTTTAGAACCTAAGAATTTTTTACCAGCTCATTATTAAAAAAATCCAGACTTGAAGCTTAAGTGTATGAGGATGTTCATATTTATACTTTGAAGTTGTACATTGAAGAGCTTTTTCTTGCAGATTTTGTCAGTGTAGCTCTGCCTTAGAAAGAGAAACATTTGAATAGCAAGAAACTGTGAAAACAAGTCGAGTTCAAATATGTAAAGAGCTCTGGCTCCAACTAGAGTGAAATTTAATTGTTAATTTTGCTGTGATTACTGTATATTTCTAATGTATTTGGGAGATTGGAAGTTTTGATTATGGGTTGATGTATAAAACTTGTTTTTCCAAAAAATTAACAGGCCACACTGCTTCACACAGTGTCACCTTTCTTCTTAGCTAACTTATTTAAATTACCATTCTTCCATACATTGTAAAGGAAGTTCCCATAACAGTTCATTTGAGAAATGTTTAACTAACTGCCTCCTGAGCTCTGCCTGATTGGCATCATAGATATTCCCCTACTTAACTCCACCATAAAGGAAAACATCTCAAATTGAAAATGCATGCACCACACCATGTGCCTAGAAGCACAGTGCTCTGCAGGTGCTACTTGCTTCCCCTAATGATCCTGTCACTGTTGGGGAGCTGCCTCTCACTGCTGCTGCCCCCAGCAGGAGGGTGTTGTGATACATATTGCTAGCTCAGGACAAAGGAAAATCCAAAATCTAAAGTGCAAATTCTCCTGGATATGGCCTACATTTGAACTAACAAGACATTGAAAAATCCTTTTTAAATAAAAGCATTTTTAGCTATGGCTGTAATTAAATTAGAGCCTTTATCTGTTTTCCAGCTTATTTAGCTATCCTTCTATAAGGATGAAAGAGTTACCCCAATTACTTTCACATTACATAGGAAATTCAGAGATTTACAACTCTGTGTATGTGATCTCTGCAATTTCATCATGCATACAGGTTGAAGTGACTACCACCACCAGATCCACAAGACACACTTGCATCCTAAAGATCACTAAACACACTTCATTGCACCAGCTCCAGCTTTTTGGAACTTAAGAATAAGAGTATATCTTTAATTTTCATAATGTATCCTGACTTGAAGTTTAATTGTGTGAGGATGTTCATATTTATACTTTGAAGTTGTACATTGAAGAGCTTTTTCTTGCAGATTTTGTCGATGTATATGCCTTAGAAATAAAAACCTTTTTTTCTTTTTATGCTACGCCATATTTCTTGAATGTTCTGGTCATGGTTTCATACTATTTACACTGTGTGGTCTACACTCTTTTCAAAATTATATATGTTGTCTTCATTGTCTGATGTCCTGTCTTCCAAGTGATCTAATCTGTTGGTGATGCTTTCAATTGAACCTTTAATTTGTTTTATTGTTTCTTTCATTTCAAGGATTTCTGTATTTTTTTTTTAGAATCTCTCTTTCTACTGAAGTAATCTTTTGCTTCCAATATTTGTTTATGTAGCTCATTGTCAAAATGATCTTTTGCTGCATGTATTTGGTCTTTTATATCATCCTTTAATTTGCAGAACATTTTAATTATGTACATCCTGAACTCTTTCTGTCATATCTTCTGATGTGCTGGCCACGGATTCTAATACTGTGGTACCTTGATTTGTTTGGGGCACTTTCTTCCCTTTTCTTTTCATATTGCTTGTGTGTCTTCTTTCCTAGCACTGTGGACCCTAGGTGTTACTGTTTTTACCCCACAGGCTTATAGTGCCCCTGTAGGGATCACCTCCTTTGAGGTGAAGGACAATGTTATCAGATCCCAATATAAACCATATAGACCCTAAAAACAAATGTTTGCTAATAAGATGTTACACTTGGTCACAATATATAGATATTGTGAATTCAAATATTATCTACAATATACCCAGTAGGTTTGTAAAAGGGATTACACTTTCTGATGGTAGACAAAGAATCAGGGATGAGGAGTAAGATGATACGCTGAGGAGGTAGGAGGTGAGGACATAGAGTTGTTATATCTTAGGAAGTGTGAAAGAGAAATCTAAAGAGGAAGATTAGTAGCAGTTGAAAGGAGAGGAAGTAAATTTGGGTAGACAAGTAAGTGGGAAGACAATACAGTCCATAAAACAAGCACATACATATCAAGAAAAATAAAAAATGTTAAAGTAGCAGAAATTGGTAGAGAAAAAGAAAAAGAAAAAAATTAAAAATAAAGAATAAAAAGATTGTACAACATAATTCTAATGTACTATTCAGACATCCCAGTCCTCAAAATCCTAATTCATGCAAAGTACTTGGTTTCACACATGTTGGGGATGTGAGGTGGGGAGAGGAAACTTTGGCCTATGCTTTGCAGAATTTTGCCTCTGGGCTGGGAACCCCAGACTCGGACTCCACTTTTCAGCATTCAGAGTAGGGGTGGCAGAATCCTTGCTCATTGAATGGGCACAGAACTTCCAAGAAGGACATTTCTGGGTCCCTTGAGTCCTGTAGGATTGACTCAGTTGAGCCTGTGTGTAGGCTCATGGGGGCAGAACTTCTCATGAATAATGCAGTCCCACCCACATGATGTGTTTTGAGGCTGTTTCACGACTCTGGCAGCACAGCTCCTGGGAGCTCTGGATAGTGTTGGGTATCTGGTAGCCTTGATCTCCCTGGTTATCAGTAGTGAGAGTGGCAAGAGGGGCCTGGCTTTCTTGTGTGCTTGTGTCTCCTGTGCCATGCTGTTGGGTCTCCCTGCAGAAGCCTCATGAGGTGCTGTAGTAGCTTGGGGGAGCATTTTGTCATGGGTTAACAAGTAGAAAAGGGCACTTTTGTCACCCCCATGGGCCTGCAATTGCTAAGGCTTCAGGCACCTGATGCAACAGGACATGGCCTGAGTCCTTGTTCCCAGGCCTCTGTCCCTAACAACCATGTGATTCCTAAAAAGTCCCTGCTCACATCCCCCTGTTCCTGCTTTCTAAGCACAGGAGGTTCTAGAGCTGACCACCACCTCTGGTGAGCCCTAGGTTCTAGCCCCCAGCTGGCACCACGCTCTGTGACGGGGCCCTCCCTGGAATTTGCCAAGGCTGTACTTAAGATATAAT
>NW_026001456.1:0-2382 GCF_001458135.2 Marmota marmota marmota | reverse complement strand
AAAAAAAAAAAAAAAAAAAAAAAATGAAGCATAAATGCCCCATATTACTTGAGCAACCAACAGGATTCTAGGAAGTTTTATTTGATGTCATTTTAGACTAAGCCCATTACTTTCTTCTTAGGGTTCCTAATAATATTTCAAGTACTGTTCTCCATTTTACCATTCTAATATATGAAGTACTCAAGATCCGAGCCAAAGAAAAGGAACTCATGGGGAAAGGAAGGTGTCAACCTGGTACAAAGATCAGAAATGTACAATATCATGATAATAGTTTCTGTCATCTTCAGGGATTCGTGATCCTCATCCTTGAAGAAGCAAGTTGATTAACATGCAAAGAGCATCTAACTTGCTGAGTGTGCTGGGAACACTTCATATGGTGTTTTATCTCCATAAACTAATATAATTAGTATGTGAAATATTTATAATTCATCTCATGATTAATCTATTGTAGAAGACTATTCCTTAACAGCAGCATATCATTTTACATTGGAATGTTCTTTGCCCTTTAGTTCATGCCACTTGTGAGTCTCTGGAGTACATTTCTAAACACTATATGTCAGAAGACTGGAGACCCAAGGTAATGGATACAAGTTCTAGCATCCTGCCACCTGCATTGTCTAAGTTTATACATATATAAGAACACAGTGACCAGTCTAGCCAGAATGTTGTCACTCAAATAGATACAGAAAACTCAGCTCAGGCACAAGCCTGGGGAGAAAGAGCACAGGTAAGAAAAAGGCTTTTGGACACTACCTCCATTTAAGCTTGAGTATTATGACACAGTAATAATTAAAATAAGCATAACATGAATAACAACAACAACAATAATAATGTCTGCTTCCTGGCACATCAACTAAGCTATTCCTGACAATCAAGCAGAGAAACTTACTTGGTGCCCAAGTAACAACTGAGCTAACAAGGGAAAATATGGTGACTTGCTATTTACTGGGTCACTTTTAAAACTATCAAACACAAAACAAAATATTTCATAAATATTCAGTCTTTTTATAAGAGGTCCAGGATCTAAAATTTTCAGTGCTTATCAGAATTAGCATTAAACTTGCTTCCCAGAATGCTTTACTCTATTGTTTTACCATCTGATTCGCAACACTTTTTGTTATGCTTTTCAAAGATTATCTCTGTGTTTTGATTATTCCTCCTGTGTTTGTTTTGGCAAGTCCATGACAGTTCTTTGAAGTAATCCCCAAATTTGGTGCTTAATATGCCATTTGGAGAAATATTTCCTGCAAATAATTGAGTATCCCCAGTGTTTTGCTATTTTACACATCACTTGTATCATAAGAGTATCATTAGATAATTAATTACAAAAGTCAAAGCTAACAAAGTGTACTGTAAACAGTAGGCACTCAAGAAATGTTTGAGGACCAAGTTTTCAATAATATAGTATATCTGCAAGTGAAAAGAATTCAAAGTGTGAGTCCCAGGACTGTGTCCGGGTCTTTTATACTCTTATTTTAAACACATTTCTTATTATAAACTTTGATTTGCTAAATCCTGTGAAAATTCTAATTTTAATTACTTAGTCTATATCACAAAATGGAAACATTTGAAAGCTAACTTTTTTAAAAGATCAAATAGGATAAATTAAAAATTAAATGTCTCATATCTGTGATTATAAGTCAAACAAAAACATTTTTTTTAAAAATATGCTTTCCTTGACCACAACTCAAATAATTATTCCCTTTTTAAAGTAATTTATAGACACATAAATAGAGGTGAAAACAGATGAAAAGTACAAAGTTCAATCTATATAATACTGTTAGGATGATCTTAAATGATGTATCGGGGTGATTCTACACAGCCTACATCATGTAGCTTCTTTCTGAGATGCATTTCTCTTAGTCCCACCTAGCACAGCTTACTAGATTTCAAACTCACACATACCCAGCAAGAAGGAACTATGTTCACACTTCCTAGGTCACACTTCCTTACCAAGTGACTGAGCACAAAAGGAGGTCACCTGCCTCAGATCCAACAGTTAAGGCAAAGCTGGAGCTCATACAGTTAGTAAAAGAAAGGAGACCATAGTTGTTGGTCGTGAGCGTGACCTCCTATTTCCAATCAGAGGAAGCAACTTCAAGTTAGAAGTTTGTATGAAACATTCTCAACTTAAATGAAGAAAAAGTCTGTTCATGCACAAAAAAAAAGCACTTAGAGGGGCTGGGGATGTGGCTCAAGCGGTAGCGCGCTCGCCTGGCATGCACCGGGCGCTGGGTTCAATCCTCAGCATCACATAAAAATAAAAATAAATAAATAAATAAAGATGTTGGGTCCACCAAAAACTAAAAAATAAATATTAAAAAATTCTCTCTCTCTCTCTCAAAAAAAAAAAAAAATAGCACCATTTCTATAATTCTATAC
>NW_026001455.1:0-2383 GCF_001458135.2 Marmota marmota marmota | reverse complement strand
TTGCTCCCAACCCAACTTTCAACCAAGTATTATATATGATATTTGACCACAATGTGGCTTTATTTTCTTTGAATCCAGAATGTTCTCACTTCCCTTTCAGTGAACACACCTTAAACAGTGAGTTTTATCTTGTAGAGCATTCCATACTCTGACCATGGGTGCTTGTTTTGTCACTGTAAGGCTCAGGTTGAACATTTTGTTCAGAGGACATCATTCATAATATCACGTGCATTATTTTTTGCACCCCATCACCACTCTTGGTAATACTAGGTTGGGCTACATGGTCCCAGTGAACTGCCATAACTCTGTTCTATAGATACACTTTTTCTGAAGTTAATAAATTACTGAAAGAGTGACACTTTGGGATGTGTGTAAATATCCATTTTCCCTACAATAGGTTACATAGTGTTTGTAACTTCTATTGATGGTCCTTCCACAAATCAATTCGTTACTTCAGAAGATGAAAATGGTGACTTCCTAATTCTACCACTAAAAATCTCTATTGCCTGGCTTTCTTCTGTGAAGGAGAATATATGTGCCTCTTTTTTTCCCCCTTTCAAATATTGTTACAGTATTATGCATTTAATTATCATTGTGTTGTTATTAAGTGCATTATAATTGCTACCAGTATATTTTTTAAATTCTCACTATTCCCTGCATAACCAGGTGAGATCTTTCAGGTCAGTTCCTATGCCCTATTGGTAAAATATAATTAGATTAAAAACATCCCTGCTTTCTGACACAACAAGCTCTTCAAGGTGGCCTTGAAATTTAATCTGGAATTAGTTATTTCTCCAAGAATCCCTAGATGATTATAGGTAAAATTGTTATTTTGACAGAGTTCTGGTCACTGTGAGATATTCATTTCTACTATGAGAGTTTCTCAAATATTCTTAACTTTCCTATTGCTACCACTTAAGTTCTAGGATAAATCTGCCTGATTGAAAAAATCAGTCAATGAATAGATTTAACAATTGACAACATCGTTAATCTTATCATTAAATAAACTTTAACTTGCTTTGAATATGTAAAGAAAGTCCAATTTAAATAACAGAGTTTTTTTTAACAGTAGCAGGCGTTTTTTCTTCATTCTCTATAAAACATAAACAAATCAGTAAAATGTAATGAAATCTCAGAGAAAATGTTATAGCAAATAATTTGATAGCATTGTGATGCCAGAGAGACTTGGCTTTGGCTTAGCTTCCAAGTCTGGCTGTAAAAGAGTTAGAATTATTTCAATAGATGTATTCTTTATGTACTTTTTTGAAAAGCACCAGAGTCCTTGACAAGCTAAGTCGTTAACTTAGACAGAAGGAAGTCCTGCAGAATCCTTACTGAGGGTGAGCAGTCAGGCTTAAGTAATGAGAAGGCCACTAGAAGGAGCCTGCTGAAACATGCACTACCAGCTACATATCATTGTGAAGTTCCTTTATATTTTCCCTTTTGAGCTGCTGTTTCCCTATCCTATTCATATTTGAGCAATTACTCCTTGCTAGAAATGCTACCTTGAAAGATGGTGAGAAAATATTTAACTTCCCATGAAAATTACTAATGCGCTCTCTCTCTCTCTCTCTCTCTCTCTCTCTCCATATGCAAAGGTGATACTATCATCATTAGGAGAAGTTGCAAGCTGAAAGTCAGTTTATGGAAAATGAAAAAATTAGCCAACCAACTGGTGTTTATTGGGTATATAAGACTGTACTGTAGAACACCAATTTCTCTCTGTTCTTAAGGGAATATTTTTAATGTTATAAAGAACTATTTCCTACTAATGTTGACAAAAAGAAAATATAACCACCAAACAAAAACACAAACACAGTATTCAGGATGACTCTGTGTTAAAGAAATTGATTTATGCTCATTATCATACTGTAAATACCAGAAGGAGCATTTCAATTAAGGAAAATTAAATTTTATAAAGCAAATTTGGACTGCAACCAGGAAAAAATTGAGAATGTATTGGTACAACATATTTCTTAGAGAAATGTCATGCTTTTGGAAAGAACACTATAGAAAGTCCATTTAATACCCAGTTGACTCTCAGGGCCAGGGGACTACATAGATCTATTAAGTAAAGAGTTTTCAAATTATGGGACCTATATGTCTGTTTGTATTTCTATCTTCCTTCTCAAGGTTTGGCATCCAGAAGAGATTCAATTAATACTTTTGAATGAATAAATGAATGAATGTATAAATGTATTAAATGAAGGCACAGATAATACAAAAATAATTTTCCAAACTCAACTAATTATGTTAGAATCCATATTGCACAGTAGCAGAAACAGAAACCATTCTTAATTGTTTAGGCTTTTATCTTCCCTTTAAAGCAGAACAAAGCATGTCTTCATTTTAATAATTAATTTCACCAATATAATAACTCACC
>NW_026001454.1:0-2383 GCF_001458135.2 Marmota marmota marmota | reverse complement strand
ATATATATATATATATGACAGCTTTATATTTACTCGTATCAGTACTGGAAACAAACAAACAAAAAAAAAGAATCAGCACTTTTCGGTAGGTTCCTGGTGCCTGCCAACTTTTACACCATGCATCTCAGTATGATTTCCCCTCCTGCCTGCAGGTCCACACACTCCAATGCAGACATGATGGGATTCTCCCTGTTGCCAGTGCACAACCACTGGTGACAACATGTTTTGGCCTCTTTGTTCTTTGTCAGGCATGCCTTCTACTCCCTTCTTTTGCCTGACAAAAATCCCACCAAACCTTCAAAATTGAGCTTCTATGCTAGTTTCTGAGAAAAGTCTTCCCTAAGTCATACTCAAGGAAGCACAATGTTTCCTCCTTGTTTCTTTGATACTTCATACTCATATCTTATATTCCATTACATATCTGACTTTTCAGGTATGCTATGATTTTTATTTGAAAGTAAAGATCAAATTTTGATTGTTTTTCATCTCTAATATCTAGGTCCAGAGTAAAGAACAAATAGTTAAGATTGAAAAAACAAACAAACAAAAAAACAAAAACAGTTCCATCCTTTATGCATATGCTTCTATGAAAGTCCACAAAACTTGTTTCATCCTCTGTAACTAACACACACACACACACACACACACACACACACACACACACACTTCCACACTCAGATTATAGGAATTTGCTCACAGGATGATGAAGGCTAAATCTGATCTGCTCTCTGTAATCTGGGGAGCCAGTAAAGCATGTGCTGTAATTCAGTTTAAGTCTGAAAGACTGAGAACCAAGAGTCCCATTGTCCAGGGGTAGTAAAAGATGGATGTCCCAGCTCCAAAAGAAAGCAAATTTGGTCTTTTGTTTTGTTCAGTTCCTCAAGGGATTAAATGGTTTCCCTGACCCTGCATTGATGAGGATCATTTCCTTTTCTCACCTAATGATTCAAATGCTAATCTCATCCAGAAATACCCATATGGAATCACCATAAACAATGCTTTACCAGATATCTGGGTATTTCTTAGGCTACTCAAGATGACACACAAAATTAATCATTATAATTGCCTTTGTCTGGGCACCTTACTCAAATTATTTTACTTCCTGATCTTCCCTGTCAAAATTTCCTTTTCCCTAAATTTCTGTAACCAATTGCCCATGTGCATTTCACAGGACTTTGTGATATCTTGTTTTGTAGTGAGGCTTTTGTGTATATATATCTAATCTGTTTTTTACTGCGTTCTAAATTCAATAAAAATTTACAGCATTTTGTTTGCAACTTTTATTTCTAGTGGTGTCTTGTACAGAGTCATATAAGAAGCAGGTATTTAGTAAATGTAAAATTGAACTGAAATGAATTAAATTGATTATATTGACCCAGTGCCCACAGCTATTCAGCAGCACAGCCTCACATTGGACTCAGGTTTCTCTTTAAAACACGTTGACTTACAACTTCATACTGTAAAAAGAAAACAGATTCTAAGGAAACATAGATTTTGATTCTCTCTATGCCACTGTGTCTCTCAATAAGTTACTTCACATGACTCTTTTCTCATATAGAAAATGGGGAAAAAATACCTATGTTGCAGATGTTTTATGATAATTTAAATAAAGAACACATGGAAAGGCATATACTTGATCCCTTATGTGCAAAGACTAAAAAAGGTGGTTGCATTAAGTCTGGCCCTGTCTATTATTTAACAATTTAAAAAGCAGGAGCCACAAGCTTGTTTTCCATTATCTGTCTATTTATTTATTTGTTTATTCATAGACACTAAAATGACAAGGGGAACCAAGGCTCATAATCCCTACTGCAGTTTCATTCCAATTAATCTTTGGGTAGTCAGCTGAAAGAGAATGATTGGAGGTAAAAATAAATAAATAAATAAATAAATAAATAAATAAATAAGTAAAAGCCTGGCCAAGAACAGAATAAAAGGGTAGAGTCCATGTGCATTGGTGTTCAGATGCATGAGGTTGTCCATGAAGTGGCTGATGTCTGGAGGAAGACACAGAGTAGCTTTCACCATGAAAGAGAAGGTGTGGCAGTATTCAGAGAAGGCAGTATTCAGAGAAGACGACAGTGGAGAAGCCATCTACTCTGTCATGCCCCAGCACTCAGGTCACTTGGTCTATTCTATGAAGTAGGTATTCCTGTCTTCTATCCCCTACATTTCATAAGGAAAAAAAAAGGAACTCCATTTTCTTAATAGCAATCACTCAATTGCTGCTAATATACAGTTTATAAGATGATTTATTACAGAAACTAAAATCAGTTCATTTTAGTGAATGGCGTGTTATAGAAGAAGATAATATAAATCACTTTTCAGAGGTGACTTAGAAATCCATGATATATATATATATATATATATATATATATATATA
>NW_026001453.1:0-2383 GCF_001458135.2 Marmota marmota marmota | reverse complement strand
TATATATATATATATAATATTAAAAAGAGGTTGGATGTAGCTCAGTACTACAGTCCTTGCCTAGCATGAGCAAGACCCTGGGTTCAATCCCCAGCACTGCAAATAACTAAATAACTAAATAAATAAATAAATAAAGTGACCTTATGATAGTCATATCAGTGCACAAAGAAACAGTGAGGTATTCTAGAGTTCTTGCAGATGAGAGAGTTCTCTGAGAATGATCATATAAAACTCATGCTCCACACAAAGCAGCTAGTCAACTGTGCTGAAAACTGTCACATAATTATGTAACAATTATCTGGGAATACAAAAATATTAAGGAATCTAATTTCAGGAAAGCATATCTAGGATAATATAATCAAGGGTAGTAAAAAATCTATTCAGTTCAACCATATAATGGTATATCTTGAGGAAATTCTATTCTTTATTCCTGTTTACTTCCAAAGGAAGGGAAATTCATGGAAAAAAAAAAAAACAACATATAGCCTCTCTACACACTCAGGGCCTCTGTATCTTAAGAATGACTTACCTGATTGGAGAGTTTGAGAGGAGAAATGTGTGTCTTAGTCCAAGTCTCCCTTATTACCAAAGCTGGCTTTCAGAACACTTGTTCTGCTCTGCTTTCGGGGTAGGTCTTATAATAGCTCAAAGCTGTACTCCCCTTTATGTGTCTAATTGGCTCTCCAATTTTTCCTATAATCTTACTTCCCAATATTTGGATCTTTAATGGGCCCCCAAAATATGTTCCCACTCCTAGTTTGAGCTTTAAACAAACTAAGAAATATGACCAAAGAATAACAGGAGCAATACATTGACTTTATTTCTTATAAGAGCAATATTGTAGAATATTGATTTAGATTTTCTGGCAAACTGACTTCCTGAATGAACTTGATTGTGCCCTGGAATAATTTTAGAGTTTGATAATAAAACCTGATCATGGAGTTTGAATTTACGTTGCATCCTGTTTAAGCTGAAATTACGCAGTTATGAAAACTCCACACATTGCCAAGAGAGGACCCATCAGAACAACTTATTTGTAGACACACTTGGAAACATTATAAGAGAGTAAAGCAAGAGCTTCTTAGCAGCTGCTTTCTTAGATCTGCACTCAGAATCTTGGGCATGTGTGTAATCGTTATAAAACACCATAACTAAATTGTGAAATTACCCAAAAGCCAACTTATTAGACAGAACTCAGAAACAGTATTTTCAGTTGAAAACATTTCAGTAATTGATAATTTATTACTTATAAGACAGTTAGATTTTCTCCCATTCTGAAGAATCTCTGTTTACATTCTTTGTTTCCTTTGCTGTGAAGGAGCTTTTCAGTTTGATACTATCCTATTTATTGATTCTTGATTTTAACTTCTTGCACGTTAGGAGTCTTATTGAAAGTACTCTCATCATTGTTGGTGGGACTGCAAATTTGTATAACCACTATGGAAAGCAGTATGGAGATTCCTTAAAAAACTTGAATTGGAACCACCATTTAACCCAGTTATCCCACTCTCCAGTCTATACCCAAAGGACTTACAATCAGCATACAGCAGTAATGCCACCACATCAGTGTTTATAGCAGCTTAACTCACAATAGCCAAGCTATGGAAACAATCTTGGGTCCTTCAATGGATGAATGGATAAAGAAAATGTGGTATATATAAACAATGGAATATTACTCAGCCTTAAGGAAGAATGAAATTATGGAATTTGCTGGTGAATGGATGGAACTGGAAAATATCATGCTAAGTGAAATAAGCCAATTTCGAAAAACCAAAGGCCAAATGTTCCCTCTGATATGTGGTTGCTAACCCAAATCAAGGGAGGGTAGGGAGGGGAAGAAGAGAATTCCATTGGATTAGACAAAGGGAATTGAAGGGAAAGGAAAGGAGAGGGGAATAGGAAGGTCAGTAGAATTAATCACATAACTTTCCTAGCCTCGTATTTTAAATACACGACCAGAGTAATTCCACATCATGTACAACCACAAAAATACGATTCTAATTAGAATGTTATACTCTTTGTATGTACAATTTGCCAAAAGACATTCTACTATCATGTATAAATAAAAAGAAGAAATAGAAAAGAAGATATAATTATAGCAATATTTATGTCCCAAATATCAATACATCTAATTACATAAAACAAATACTGTCGCATTGCTCGCAACTTAAACACTCAGGGTCACTCCATGGGAACTGGGCTGCGTGAAATAACCACACAAGAGACAGAAATACCTTTTTCTTTGGGGGTCCTGTGACGGCTCCTCTGACCTTAAGGGTCTGCAGAGAGAGAGAGAGAGAGAGAGAGAGAGAGAGAGAGAGAGAGAGAAAGCCCCCACATGCTGGTCTCTTGTATTGAGGAGAAGCCATACAAATGAGGTAGG
>NW_026001452.1:0-2383 GCF_001458135.2 Marmota marmota marmota | reverse complement strand
TCTTCCTCCCTGACACTTGGGTGAAGCACAGGTGTGTACTTCATTCCACAATATGGCTGTATTTGGAGTCAGGGTCTTTGTGGAGGTAAATAAGGTTAAATCAGGCCATAAGGGTAGGATCCTGATCCAACAGGAATATTGGAAGAGACACCAGAGAACTCATTCTCTCTCTTTCTCCATCATGGGAAGAAATGAAAGATGGCAGAGGGCAGCTATCTGAAAGTTAGGTAAAGAACTCTCTCTGGGAACTGCAATGGTCAGTACCTTAACTTTGGACTTCCTAACCTCCAAAACTAAGAGCGAATAACTTTTGTTCTTCAATCTACCCAGTCCGTGGTATTTTTATGGCAGCCTGAGCAGACTAAAACAGGTTATAACCCAGTACATTATCTATTATATTGCCACAATTTTCCCAGCTTTAGCCACAGAGAGCTCTTTGAAATTGTCGCCTGTGATTTTTTTAAATGTACTCTCATTATTTTTCCTTACTTCCTGATATTACAAGATGTTTCAGGAGGGCTGGGGATGTGGCTCAAGCGGTAGCGTGCTTGTCTGGCATGCGTTCAGCCCGGGTTCGATCCTCAGCACCACATACAAACAAAGATGTTGTGTACGCCAAAAACTAAAAAATAAATATTAAAAAAATTCTCTCTCACTCTCTCTCACTCTTTCTTAAAAAAAAAAAAAGATGTTTCAGGATCATCTTGTATATCCATGTTTAGTCCTATAATCAGTACCATTTCTCCAAGGATCCCCGGTTCTTTTCATTAGAGAATGATATTAGAAACCCAAGATTTGGGTTCCACCTGTGCTCATTACAATAGGGGTGTCGTTACTGGTAGAACATCTTCATGGACAATGCTAGGAAATATATGCATGTATGCAAACATATTATATTTAATATATATGATTTTTTCTTCCTATCATCTGTATCTATATTAAGTTAAATATAAGCTTATACTGATGTCTGACTCTGGCTTCTGTTATCATTTTCTGAAAAATGTTGCTTTTTGTTCTAACAGGAAATTCAATTTTGGGGAGAATCATTTTGAACAAGGGTCTGCCAACATTTTCTATAAAGGTAACAGTAAGTGACAGATAATAAATGTTTTAGGCTTTGTGGGCTATACCGTTTTGGCTGCAAATACCCAACACTATCATTGTAACATGAAGGCAGTTGTGGACAATATATAGTGGAATGAGTCTGACTGTGTTCCAATAACATTTAACATACAAAAGCAGGTGATAGTCCAGGCTTGGCCAATGGGCCACAGTTAGCCGATCCCTGACTTTGATCTTGTGTCGGATTGGCTTTACATTTTGTTGGACCACATGTGAAGAGAGCCCAAGGTATTTCCCAAGACATAACTTGTCAAGATTCAACCTCCAAACTTTGTCCTCACTGCAAATGTTGTTAGGATTTGGATTTTAAGTTTCGTTGGACACAATAAAGGTATTGTGTCCATCCATATATATTAGTTGTGGATGGACACAATACCTTTATTTTGTTTATTTATTTGTATGTGGTGCTGAGGATTAACCTAGGGCCTCACACATGTGAGGCAAGGGCTCTACCACTGAGCCACACCCCAGCCCCCCCACCCCCCATACTTGCTTTAGAGGTGGGCATTGTTTTGTGTACTGCAGGGTGTTGAACAGCACCCCTGGCTGATACCTACTAGCAACCCCTCTCCTGTTTCCATTGTCATTTTGATGCTAATTAAAATGTTTTATTCTTTGGAGATACCTCAGCTCTGCTCACTGTCTCTTGCAGGGCTGGGGATGGAACCCAGTTTTACACATGCAGGGCAAATGCCCTCTCACTGAGCTATACCACCAGACTTCAGCTCCGTTCTGGAGACATTTCAACTGCTTGAATGAGACCCACCTCTATTATCTTGTTTAAAGTTGACTGATTAAGGATTTATTCACATTTACAAAAACTTTTCAAAAGGATGCCTAGATATAGTGTTTTGTTGATGGCAGCAACTGAGGTCTAGCCAAACTGACACATAAAACTGGCTGTCACAAGAGGTAACCATTTCCCAGCTTGCAGGGATGGTAGTACCAGTCCCCTATCAGTAATTCATGTGATTGTGGCCATGTCATACAATTCTGGTCAATGACACAGAGGAGGAAGCCTGCTGAGGAAATTCTGGGAAAGGCTTACTTTCTTTACAAAGGACTCTGGGAGAAAGTAATTTCTTTCTTTTTTGTTTGTACCAGGGGCACTTGACTACTGAGCCACACTCCCAGCCCTTTTTTGTATTTTATTTAGAGACAGGGTCTCACTGAGTAGCTTAGCACCTTGCTGTTGCTGAGGCTGGCTTTGAACTCGTGATCCTCCTGCCTTCTCCTCAGATTTTCTCTAACATCCTTGCAG
>NW_026001451.1:0-2383 GCF_001458135.2 Marmota marmota marmota | reverse complement strand
CCTGTGTCCACAAGGAGCCAACTCCTTGAGGAATTCATGAGCAGCCCCACCAATGTGCTTGCTGACAGGTACTCTGTGTCCTCCTGGCCTCCTGGGGCCCTGATATAGGAAGAGGCCCATCTAATGCCTAGGTAAGATGGGAAATTGCTGGTTTATCTTATTTTCAAATGAACTCGTATGGAAATCTGACATCACACATGACAGATGACATGGAGGTTTCCTTGGTGGGGTGGACTGCCTCTCTCATCATGTGACACTGGGCCAAGGGGGCATGCCAATGGCAGCACCAGCCTGTCAGCTATGTGGGAGGGACGTGTCCTGAGCCCCCATCTTCCTCCTGGATCAAGAGGCTTGTAATTTTCCATCAAGACACATGAGAAAGAGTGACATCCCTGACTTTCTTTAGGGGCACTGCACCTGCCTTGGGGCCTTTCACTGGACAGGAGAACTCAGGCCTAGGCCCACCGTGCCCAGCCTCCCCTAAGTCTCAGTGTTTCCTGTAACTGCCTTGGTCTCAGGATCAACTGTAAACAAGAAGGATCTGGAACCATCCTCACTGAGGGAAGCCCTAGGTGAGGAGAAAGGTGGGCTTTCCTGCTGGCTCTGGCCTGGGAGCCTCCCTCCTGCTTGCTGTAGCTGGGGAGGGCTTGAGATGTGGGGACAAAACTCACCTTGTGGGTGAGGAACCTTGGGCCCCTTTGAACAGACCATTAGTCCTCAGGCATGTGGGTTTGCCTGCCATTTCCACTGGTGGATCTGTGTGGTGTCTCCTGAGCAGCACGTGCTCTAGGCTCAGATTTCCTATAACAGCAAAATTGGTAGACTCTACTCCTGAAGTAAAACAAGCAAATCCCACATCCTGATTTCCTGATTACAATGTGGGTGTAGTGAGTGTGTAAACTTCAAATTAACTTCATACTTCAGATTACTTTCATACTTCAATACACACAGTTCACACTCAAATCATGAGTTCACTGTATGCCACCACATCAGGCTTTACTTCAGAGGGTACAGCATAGGCCAGGAGAGCTGGAGGACCCTGCTGCCCACAGGACGTGAGGAACTGTGCTGCAGGCAGGTTCTCACCTCCAAGACCCACACACTCTGACACAACCATCTTCCTGGGAAGACTTTAACCTCTGCTGTGGGCTCAGCACCCATTAGGATGTTTACCCCTGTGGCCTGGCCCCCCATGTGGGGCATGGACCAGGACTGAGTCTGCAGGATCCCATGTTCTTGCTCTTCCATATAATGTGGCATCCAGTGGTGGGGTCCCCTGGGGCTTCACACCTGTCCCTTCCCTTTTTCCCTGAATGTGGTTTTGCAGGAGGGATCAGAATGCCCTGACCTGGTCTTGAACACCTGGAGAGCTGGGCAGGGCTCCTTCCTTCTGCAGCTAAACCCAGGGCAGCACCTGCCCCCAGCCCTGGTGGGAACCTGAGAGAGGAGGAGCCTGAGGAGGCCTGGGGAGGCTCACTCCAGGCCTCCCCACCTGAGCTGTGACTCTTCACTTCATGTCACCCCAAATATAAATGTCACCACATGTGGACAATCTTCCTCCCATGTCTGGCACCCACCGTGGTGTCTGTGTGGTGCCAGAAACACTGTGGCCAGCAGAGGAGAGAGGCCTCCTTCAGGGGCTGAGGGTCAGGGTGGGACATGGCCTCCTGCCTGGGAGGAGGAAAGGAAAGGCAGGCTCTGTGTAGGAGGGAGGGTGACCTCAGCCTGTGACAGGACACTCCCCAGTATCCCTTTCCAGCCTCCCTAGGGAAGCGCATCCTGGGCTCTTCTGAAGGACTGAACAAAGGACTGTGGGTGTTTCAGGTAAATGTAAATATAAATGGACTCAGGTTTGATTTTTCCCTTTGCATTGCCAATTCCTGGGGAATACATTATAGTAATTAGCACCCGATGGTCTGCAGGGGTCAGCACAAGCTGAGACCACTGAACTGGGAAATGCCTTCTGTTGGCCCAGATCTGCAGCTCCCTTCTCATGGCCACACTTCCCTGGATGTCCTTTTCCTCTGGATCCTAGGGGCACAGAGGGGGGCCCTGCTGTGTGGGATTGACATGTAAATGAGGGCACCTGCAGGCAGCCCCTGGCCTTGGGCTGCAGAGGGAGGATTTCTAGGGGCAGCAGGAAGACAGCAGGACACCTGACCTGGGAGGGGAGGGGGGTTCCCTGTGCTAAGAGGAGGAGATGAGCACAGCATGGCCTGCCCCAGCCCTAAGTGTGCCTGGACACTGTGTCCCTCCCTAGGCACAGGGAGCTGGGGCAGCCCTGTGTCTGCTGTGAGCACTTGTGCAAGTCTCCCTTGAAGCCTGGAGGCTGGAGCTTGCTTCCTGCTCCTCCCCTCAGGGCCACTGGCAGAGTCAGGGGATG
>NW_026001450.1:0-2383 GCF_001458135.2 Marmota marmota marmota | reverse complement strand
CCCGTAGGGGGTATATATACATTACACACAGCTTATCTTAATTAACATAAACTAGATACAGCAGTCAACCAATAAGGAATCTCCACACTTAATGGCTCGCTGGTGTTACTTCACAAACCACTCCCTCTGGCAAAATGCCAGGCGCCATCTTGACTTGTTTACAGACCCTAACACCCATCCACCTACTCATCCACCCACGAATCTATCCTTCCATCCATCCCTCCATCCATCCACCTATCACCCACCCACCCACCCAGGCATCCACCCATCCTTTGTCCTCAGGGCCCTTCCTGTGTGCAAGGAGTCTCAGGGTGAGCGAGGCAGGCCCTGGCTCGACAGGCCGGGGATCCTGTGACTTGTCGAGTGTGGGAATGAGAGCAGGAAGCGTCGGCAGAGAGGGCGATGGTGGTGGGAGAAGAGGCTTCGACGTTGGGCTTTGGGCTCAGTCTTTGCAGGAGGCACGGGAAGTGGAAAGGCAGGAACTCCCCCTGATGGTCCCGGGGATTGGCTAGGGTGTCCCAGACATCTCTTCTGAGCCGGCGCCTTTTCTCTAGAGAAGAGGGGTTGGACTTAGAGACGTTCTAGTGTCTTGGAAAAGGTGGGGCTGGTCTTTGGATATGACTCCTAACTAGCCTCTCTCTCATCATCTGTCCTCCTAAAAACAACCTTAAAACAACCCTCCAAGCAACCTCCGAGGGGTCTTTATGAAGCACGAGTCTGATCACCTCTCCTCTGCTCAGCGACTGTCTATGGAGCTGCACTCCGCGGCGAGTTTTTTTTCAGAGTAGAAATTAGAAGTTTATTAAAGGACAGCAGAGGAAGGAGGAAGAAGGGGACCCAAGAGGTGGAATCCCTTTTTTTTGTTTTTTAAAGAGAGAGTGAGAGAGGGAGAGAGAGAATTTTAATATTTATTTTTTAGTTCTCGGCGGACACAACATCTTTGTTTGTATGTGGTGCTGAGGATCGAACCCGGGCCGCACGCACGCCAGGCGAGCCCGTGGTGAGTTTTCAGCCTCGTTTTCTGCCCACTTTTCTTAGACCCCTGTGTCCTATCAGCCCCCACAGCCCCCAGCCCCACACCTTGTCTCACTCTGTCCTGATGTAAGAAGTGTGCTGCTAAACTGTTTCCCTGGAAAGAGTGAAAATATAAAGGCCCTGAGTTGTGGCCTTCGCCAGTCTCTGTGGTGTAAAACTGTCCCCGTGGCCAGTTGCAAGCCCCCAGCTGGACAGGGCAGAGTTGGGGGGAGAGGCAGAGGGTGGCTCTGCCAGCCCCTCCCCTTTACCCGAGGAGCGGCGCTGCCAGCGGGTTCAGAGTCACGAGGTGGGGCAGCCCCTCCCAGCCCCATCTCCCTTCTCCACGCTGGGGTGGGGGTGGGGTCACCTTTCTCATGGGACACTGTGACAATGGCATGAGAAGCTGCAGCCCGGGCCTGGCCGCGTGAGAGCGCCATCACCGTGGGCACCACCCTCCACCCCTGAGGCCCCTCCTGGCCTCCCCTCCATCCCGCCCCCCCTGAGCCCTGGGGGCTCCTCCTCCCTGGGGGGGACTTTTCCCTTAATCGGGACCATTGGCTCTGAAGCCCCTGGTGGATCTGTGCCCGATTCCCGCCCGAGTCCTCAGAGCTGGGCAGAGAGCCTGGCCCGGCGCGTGTGCAGACCCTTCTCTAGGAGGGCGGTGAGCTCGGGCAGGAGGCAGGAGCAGCAGGAGGCCGAGCAATTGGAGGCCGAGCCTCGGACGCGTGTGTGGGAGGGGCGACACCTGGCCAGGTGTGCGCACCTGGAGGCCCAGGCGGCCCTCCTTCCTCCCGGCTGAGAAGTCGGGCCTGGCAGCCGCTCTGGGGACAGGCTTGCCGGCGGTGGCAAGGCCAGCCGGGTGGCCGCTAGGAAGGGCCTGCGGTGGGCTGGGCGTGGTGGAAAGGAGTCCCGCCGCCAGTCGCGGTTCCAGTCTGGGCGAGGTAACAGAGCGACTCCGGGGTGGTTTGGAGCCACCATGGAGGGGCCGGAGGGAATTTTCTCATAAAACCTTAATCAGTGTTAGTCACTTCTAGTGATCATGGGGACTTAAAATAGCCACCGGCAGTGAGCCTAAATGACATGCCCGTGGCTGCTCTGTTTGTCCCTACAGGGAGCGGAGCTTGTGACAGACACGCAGCCTCCTCCCTAGGCCCCGGGGACTCTGAGCTCACCGAGGGCGGAGGCTGGCCCCTCTGCGTGTGGGCAGGATGTCCCCAGGCCAGGCTTTGATTCTCATAACTGGGGCCACCACGGGGTGAGGGTGGAGTGGTACCAGCACCTAGCAGGTGGAGGTACGAGAGGGACAAGGAGGTCCCCACAACCAAGCCACCTCCAGCCCCAGATGTCACCAGCGCTGGGATCGAGCGGC
>NW_026001449.1:0-2383 GCF_001458135.2 Marmota marmota marmota | reverse complement strand
TATATATATATATATAACAGCAGAATGCATTACAATTCTTTTTTTTTAATTTTTTTTAGAGAGAGAGAGAATTTTTTTTAATATTTATTTTTTAGTTTTCGGTGGACACAACATCTTTGTATGTGGTGCTGAGGATCGAACCCGGGCCGCACGCATGCCAGGCGAGCACGCTACCGCTTGAGCCACATCCCCAGCCCCATTACAATTCTTACTACACATATAGAGCATAATTTTTCATATCTCTGGTTGTACACATAGTATATCCACACCAATTCGTGTCTTCATACCTGTACTTTGGATAACAGTGATCATCACATTCCACCATCATTGATAAACCCATGCCCCCTCCCTTCCCCTCCAACCCTGCCTCTCCTCTTGACTCTGTTCTTTTTCATCCTTCAATCTTGGCACCACTTGGTGACAAGATGTCTGCAGCCACATCAGCTACCTGAGGTGACTGTTCTTCTCTGAACTGATTCCAGGGACCAGGGAGACACAAGGCTGTGATTGGCCAGACATGGTCACATGGCCATCTCTGTGGGATTGTGGGAACACCATCCAGAGAACAGGGACTGAGGGTAGGGGGAAGGGTTGGCTCCCCAGGGACTCTCAAGGACCAGAAAGGGAAGGATGGAGGCAAATCACAGCGAGTACCAGAAGTAAGCAGGTGCTGAGTTCAGGTGATAGCACTGTGCTGTACCTTTTTGGTGCAGAAAACACCTGAGCCAGGTGGAAGCAAGCAGAACTGTGGGCTTCCCAGAGGCCCAGAGAGGCAGCCATGAACTATTTCTCTCTAATGCCACCTACATGGGTAAGACCCATCCATCTCAGGGAAATTCAGAATCCTTCAGTGGTAGGTTTTCCATGAAAAGCATCTTTTAAAAACTTTCAGGTCTCAGGAAAAAGGAAAAAATTTGTTTCTTATTTAGAAAGTAATAAAAATGTCTCTAAAAATAATGATAACAGCTGATATTATTTTGGGCATGGTGGCACACACCTGTAATTCCAGCTACTTGGGAGGTTGAGGCAGGAGGATTACAAGTTTGAGGCCAGTCTGGGCAATTCAGTGAGACCCTGTCTCAAAAGAAAAAATAAAAAAGGGTTGGGTATGTAGCTCGGTGGTAGAATTCACCTGGGTTTATTCTTTTTTTTTTTTTTTTTAACCAGGGATTGAACCCAGTGGTGCTTAACCAGTCAGCCACATCCCCTGATCTTTTTAATATTTTATTTATACACAAGGTCTTGCTGAGTTACTTAGGGTCTCGCTGAATTGCTGAGGTTGGCTTTGGACTTGTAATCCTCCTGCCTCAGCTTCTGGAGCTGCTGGGATTACAGGCATGCACCACCAGAAGTGGGTTCAATCTTAACCTCCCCATTATAGTGCTCCTAAAACTTTAGGAGCAGAAGTTTATGTCATATAAAGGGTTTTAACAGCCAAGACATCCCAGATGGAAAATCCCAAACCAAAGCAGAGGCACCTCCTGGAGTTGGCAACTGGTTTCAGGCCGGTCTTAACCTAAAGATTAGTTTTAACCAATGTCACAAACTGGGACAGAGTCAGTCCAGGAACATAGGGGCTCAGAATCAGGATGCCAAGTTTAGAATAACTAATGTAGGAGGCCTGAAACTGGGCAGGGCAGGACTGGAGAGAAAGGTGATCTCTCTGGGTCAACCTGGCTCTTTAAATGTGGGCCTTTCCCTTTTTAAGTGCAGGTGTTGGTTCCCGATTCTGACCTTTTGAGCTTACTCTAGAATCTGGACCTCACAGCCTTTAATAAAGAAGTCACTTGCTGTTGGGAGGGGGCCTCTGACGTGGTCAGCTGGAGCTCGGAAACCACATCAAAATATTTTCTGGGCTGAGTACCCCCAGCGGGGGCCATGCAATGCCTGAGAGATTTAAGGCCTGTGAGGAGGTGAGAGAAAATGGGAAATAAGAAAATGAGAATTTGAAGAGGAAGGAGGACAAGGGCAGAAAAAGAGACAGACCAGGCAACCATGGTGGGAGGTCAGAGGCCTGCCCTTTGACAGCCACTGCTGTGGCCCATCAGCGCTGCCCCCAGAACCCTGTGCGGCAGGGGTACAGGTGGACAGGCAGTGCTCAATAACTGAGGCTTTGCTTTCCCCCAGTTTTCCCCACTCATTTTAATGAGTTTTGAGTGCAAAATATTTCTCCCCAGGCAGGAAGAGCTTTGTAACAAGACATCTAGCGTTAGTTACGACATTCGAGCTAAAAGCTCCTTGTGGGAAGGAAAAAGACTTTTTTTTTAATGTCGTCATAAAAAAGACAAACTCTCCTAGCCCTACTGTGGAAATGGTGCCTCTGTGGACAGAGATGAGCATGTGATCTGAAACCCAGGCAAAGGGGGAATCTGGGGAAATGTGT
>NW_026001448.1:0-2383 GCF_001458135.2 Marmota marmota marmota | reverse complement strand
GGACCTCACCGCATTCAGGGAGACAAATTAAACCACAGTGAGATGACCCTATATCTCAGCAGGATGGTTACCATGGTAGACACTGAGGATTCCACGTGTTGGTGAGGATGTGTGACTGCAGCCACGCTCACCCTGCTGGTGCAGTGGAATCTGGTGTGACCACTTAGACCTCCGTCTGGCATCGTCGATACTGAAAACATGAATTCCCTATTATGGAGCAATTCTGTTCCTAGATATAGACCCCAGAGAGTATCCAGCAGCATTGCCCTCAGGAGCCCACACTGGATACACATGGAATGTCTGTCGTCAGTGGGACAGATAGACAAATCATGCTGCAGTCAGCCATGGAACACAGAGCAGGAATGGAAAACAATAAATGATTGCGACAGTGGACAGATGTAGATGGATCTTATTGACATGAGGATGGGTGAAAGGGGCCAGACTCAGAGTATCTCATGTCTGATTCCATGTAGATGCAGCTGCACAGCAGGCCAACTCATCCACGCTGATGTTCGTGGGAGGAGGCAATAACAAGGAGGGAGTCCACAGGAGCCTCTGAGTGCTAGAGACTAACTGTGCCTTGACGCAGGTGGTTACACGTGTGCAAACATGTAAACCTCCATCAACCTCTTCATGATAACTCACATACTTTATTGAATATGCTATACCTCCTTAAAATAAATAAAAAGGAAACATGTCAATTACATTTTCATTTCTTGAACATCTCATTTGATTCATTCAAAATACCTATTTGTTCATTTTGGTAATCTTTGCTCCTCAATCCAGCTTCTAATTCTCTCTTATGAAAGATACTCTGATTTATTCAAATAGTTTTATATGTGGTCTCTTGCAGGTTGAGTTCCATTGTTTATTCTTTCTCTTTACTTGAATGGAGCTGGTTCCTTGGGAGCCTATGTGTTCAGCAAACAATATGGAAAATAGTATGTGCCAGTCTTTCATATGAATTAAACCATGTAGTCTATAAACAACCCAACAAAGTGTACACTCTTTTTTGTACACAAATGGATCATAACTTTTCACTTCTCTTGTTGTATATGTTGCAGAGTAACAATTCATGCAATCATACATATACATAGGGTAATAATTCTCATCCCATCATCTTTTCCTTCCCTACCACTCCTCCTCTATGCTCACTCTTCTGTGCCCAACCCAAAGTTCCTCCATTTTTCCCTTTCCCCACCCCATTACGGATCAGCATTGGACTTATAACAGAAAACATTTGGTCTTGATAGCATGATATACTCAAACTCTACCCATTTACCTGCAAATGCCATAATTTTATTACCCTTTAAGGCTGAGAAATATTCCATTGAATGTATGTATATACCACAGTTTCTTTGTCCATTCATCTATTGAGAGGGACCTAGGTTGGTTCCACAGTTTAGCTATTGTGAATTGAGCTGCTAGAACATTGATGTGGCTTTGTCACTGTAATATGCTGATTTTAAGACCTTTAGGTAGAGACTGGGGAGTGGGATAGCTGGGTCAAATGGTGGTTGCATTACAAGTTTTCTGAGGAATCTCCATACTGTTTTCCAGAGTGGTTGCATCAATTTGCAGTCTCACCAGCATTGAAAGAGTGTAACTTTTCCCCCACATCCTCGCCAACACTTATTGTTGCTTGTATTCTGGATAACTGCTATGCTGGAGTGAGATGAAATCTTAGAGTAGTTTTGATTTGCATTTCTCTAATTACTAGAGATATTGAACATTTTTTCATATATTTGTTGACTGATTGTACATATTCTTCTCTGAAATATCTACTCCAATCCTTATACATTTATTGATTGGGTTATTTGTTTTTGTTTGTTTGTTGTTGTTGTCATTGTTTTTGGTGTTAAGATTTTTGAATTCTTTATATTCCCAGGAGATTAGTGCATATCTATCTCATGTGCATGTGGTAAAGATTTCCTCCCATTTTGTTGGCTCTCTCTTTATGTTATTGATAGTTTCCTTTGTTATTATCACCATTTTGCAGGATTACAGATGAGGAACAAGGGAGAAGTGTCCAGCTCCTGAAATTAAAACCCAGGCTGTCAGACTTCAGAGTCAAAGTTGCGGGCATCTGTGTCACCCTCCTCCTGCCAAGCTGCTGAGAGCATGTCCTGCTCCTTGAGCTCTCTTGGTGTTGGTTCTTCAATATTCAGATTCCTAAATCTACTTCCACGTCTGCATCATTCTCTGTGTACATTAACTAGAGGAGAAGTTGGAAGGGTTATCATTTGTTGTAGATTTTTATTTTGTAGAAAGTGCCCTTTACTGAGGATTGGGAGGAGGGTCAGTCCCAAATGTGAAGAAGTGGGTCAGAGCAGACACCTGTATCACTGGAGTGTGTTCCGGTAGGTCCCACCATGAAGGCGCA
>NW_026001447.1:0-2383 GCF_001458135.2 Marmota marmota marmota | reverse complement strand
GAGAGATTGTTTAATCCATTCATCTGTGAGAGACACATGGTTTCCATATCTTGACTATTGTGAATAATGGTGCAGTGAATTTGGGAGTGCAGATGTTATTTGACATACTGTTTTCAATTTTTTGGGTATATATCCAGTACTGGGATTGCTGGATTATAGGGTATTTCTATCACCTGCATACTATATTCCAAAATGGCTGTACCAACCTACAATGCTGCCAATAGGGCAGCATTGAAAAAATCAATTTTTTCATATCCTTGCCAACACTTATCTTTCATCATTTTGATTATACTCAATATATCAGGTGTGAGATAAGACCTCATCATACTTTAAATTTATATTTCTCTGATGATTAGAGTTATCTTATTTTTAGAAAAGTATACTCAAAGTGTATTTAAGCCCTTTGCCCTCTTTTTCTTTTTGTTGATGTTGGGATATAATGCAGGGCCTCATTTGTGTTAGGTAAGCACTCCAATGCTTGCCTACATCCCCCAGCCCCTGCCCTTTTTATAAGAAGATTGTTTTGTTACTGAATAATTTTGAGTTCCTTGTATATTTTGGAAATTAGTCCCTGATCTGATATATGATTTACAAACATTTTCTTCCAATTTTTATGTTGTCTGTGTTAATTACTTACTTTGATATGCATAGGTTTTATGTGTGATACAATCTCCTTTGCTCATTTTTGCTTTTATTGCTTTGGATTTTGGTATTCTACCCCTGAAATCTTTGCCAGGACTAATATTATGAAGCATTTCCCCTATGTCTTTTTCTAATACTATACTATTGTAGTTTCAGTACTTACATTTAAGTCTTTAATTCATTTTGAGTTGATTCTTATATGAGGCATAAGTGTCCATTTTTTGTTCTTTACGTTTCTGAATAGTCAGTTTTTTCCAACATCATTTATCCAAGAGATTGTCTTTTTCCCAATGTGTGTTCTTGGCACCCTTATAGGAAATTAATTGATTGTACATATGTGGGTTTATTTCTTGTTTCTCTCTCCTGTTCTTTTAGTTCACATATCTGTGTTTAATGTATGTGTCACACTGTTTTAAGTACTATATCTTTGTAATATATTTTGTTTTTCAAAGAGAGAGTGAGAGACAGAGAGAGAGAGAGAGAGATACTGAGAGAGATTTTTTTTTTAATATTTATTTTTTAGTTTTCGGCGGGCACAACATCTTTGTTTGTATGTGGTGCTGAGGATCAAACCCGGGCCGCACGCATGCCAGGCGAGCGTGCTACCGCTTGAGCCACATCCCCAGCCCCTTTGTAATATATTTTTAATTCATGTAGTGTGAGCCTTTCAGCTTTGTACTTTTTGGTCATGATTGCCTTGGTTATTTGAAGTCTTTTGTGATTCCATGTGAATTTTAGGATTTTTTTCCCATTTTTAAGAAAAATAACATTGAAATTTTGATAGGGATTGCATTTAATTTATAAATGCAATCTATAAATTGCATTTAATCTATAAATGGCTCTGTGGACATTTTAACAATATTAGTTCTTGTAATTGCTTATTTTTGTCTTTAATTTTTCATCAATATTTCATAATTTTTCAACATATGGATCTTTCATTTCCTTGGTAAAATTTACTCTTAAGTACTTTTAAAAAGATGTTATTGTATTTTAGCAGTGCTGGGAATGAAACCCAGGGCCTCACACATGCTAGGCAAGTGCTCTACATCAGAGCTTCTTTCCAAGACCATATGCTTTTGTAAATGGAATTTTTTTTCTTTTTCAGGATTCATCATTAGTATATAAAAACACTATGTATTTTTGTATGATGATTTTTGTATTCTGTAACATTGCTGAATTTGTTCATCAGTTCTAACATATTTGTGGTGGAGTCTTTAGTATTTTGCATAATTATACTCATAAAATAGAATAAAATACAATTAAGTTGTGTGTGCATACATGTATGCCATTCCTTAGAATCTGTAGAGTCAACTGCATGTTAAGCATCCATAGATCATTCAACCGTGGATGAAAAACATTAGAAAAAAAATGAATCTGTATTGAAAATATGCAGATTGTTTTCTTGTCCCTAAATAATATAATTGTAATGACTACTTACATAGTTTTTACATTGTATTATTTATTAGAATTAATCTAGAGTTAAAGTATACAGGACATGCATAGGTTATATGCAAACACTATGCTGTATTATGTAAGGAACTGGAGTATCTTTTGTGTTTCCTGGAGTCAATCATCAGTGGATATGGAGGGATGACTGTATATGATTTCCTCTTTCCCTATATTTATTTTTCTATCCGAATGTAGATGGATTGAAAGATATTTGGAATAATGTGTTCCCATTGCCAATGTTAGTTGTTTGCAAAGTAGGGTTTGTAGAATTTTTTTCTTTTGCTAAAAAAAT
>NW_026001446.1:0-2383 GCF_001458135.2 Marmota marmota marmota | reverse complement strand
CTTCAATATCTATAATTTTACAGTTACCCCTTTCATTTAATTGGGGTTAGTATTTAGTACTGGAAGTCAGCATTTTATACTTTCTGTCCTGTACTGGATGGCTTATATCTCAAATTTACCCAGATTGTTGTATTTTTGTTGGTTTTTAAAGAAATACCTCTGCAAAACACTAATGGGCAACATTTATAAAGTTTACAAGGAAAATACAAAGTAAAATTAAAAGAGCAAAAACATATTCGCTTTGTGTATGAACCAAGAAAAATGACTTTTTTATAATCTTGAACCTTTCCTTAGTTATATATTATATCCCCTGTTTGAGATCACAGTAATTTTTACAACAAAAATCAATATTTTCGCCACAACTTTAAATGAGCTGAAGTCTATCCTAGTTTGGAGCCATTCTAACATGTAATAAGGTCGAAGGCAGAGGTTTGGCTCAGGTTAAGGTGGGGCACTTCACACATAACAATACAATATTACATCTCAAACATGAATCAAAGAAAGGCTAAGAGCTTTTTACTTTCTTTTTTGTGGAAAAAGTGCAGAATGCTTCCATGTTTTACAGTGTCACCTTTAAACAGATCAGACTCTCCTTATCTTCCAAAAATGGATTTTAATTCTAATTATGAAGAGAATCACAAAATGTTATATATAACTTATTGACAACTGGTAACTTCATCCAGCTATAAAACATCAAATGACATGAATAGATACCAATCAAGATTGTTATTTCTATACAAATCCAAGATTTTGCTATAAGTAATTTTAGTTTGGATAACACCATCTTTGCAAAGGGCTGCCGTAAGCTTTACATTTACCCAAGTTTAACTTTTTAAAAGTACAATTTGGAGCCCATAGTGTATGGTAAGAAGAATCACAGGTCTGCATAGGTTATAAAAAAATCAAAGGATAGCCTTAAATCTTATACACTTAGGAAACAGTGTTAATGATCAGAAATTGACTTAGTTAAAGCAAACAGATATAAGACAGGTCTTCAAATGACAGTCTGGCCCTTCTATGTAAGATATAATGTATAAAAGAGCACTTATTGATTGTCTTGCTGGTAAACTTACATAAACTTTCATTTTGTAAACTTTTCCATAACACTTAGACAAGGCTTAGACAGATATACTTCTCAGATGCATACATATACCTAGTCACATATATTTAGGTTATAACAATATAGTTGATACACTAAGAGGGTTTTTTAAAACCAGTTACCAAGTAATCTTTTATGACTTTAAAAAAGATACAATGTTTTCTCTGACATGCCCATGCTAATTCACAATGCTAGTTACTTTAGATTCCGTAGAGGGGAGTAAAGGGAAGGTAGGGGAAATGGGGTAGGAAGGACAGTAGAATGAATCAGACATTAGTACCCCTATGTACCTATATAACTATACAACAAGTGGGATTCTACATCATGTACAACCAGAACAATGAGAAATTATACTCCATCTACATAATATATCAAAGTGCATTCAAATAACAAAATACATTATCAAAAAAAAGATACAAACCCTAATTCCTTTAAGACTTAGTTCCCCCAAATAATAAAACCTAACAAATACAAGAAAATTGGCTTGACAGTTAAGAGCAGAACAATATTTCAGACTTTGCTTTATATCAGTACAATAATTTCAAATAAATTTGTGCTTATTAAAGCCAATTTAATCACAAACACAAACTTGTTGAGGTTTACCATCCATGAACCTTCTGCGACTTAAACATTCACATCTTATTTACTATCCTTAGTTTTCCTCTTTCATCTTGGACTTTAGCACAAGAATATTACTTTACCAGACAAAAAAACTTTCTCATCCAGAAACATTGCTTTTACCTTCCAATTTTCTTCACTAAAATATATTTCCATGCCTGTAATTTTCTTTTATCTTTTCTAGTTTCCAATCCTTTTTAAAATTCACATGCTGAAACAATCCTTGTGTGCCGCAGTCAGGCTGCAGCAAAATAACCAGGGGGTGACGAACAACTTGTGTAGATTGATACAGCAGGAGTGGGAGCCGTTTATTGTAGGACAACAGAGGTATTTATACATTCCACATAGCTTATTTAATTAACATAAACTCGATACAGCAGTCAACCAATAAGAAATCTCCACACTTAATGGCTTGCTGGCGTTACTTCACAAACCACTCCCTCTGGCATTTTGCCAGGCACCATTCAGACTTGTTTACAGACTCTAACATTTGTGAATGTTATCTGGGCACTTAATTGACACAACAAATTCATCCCAGGAGCGGGATCAGACAATCTGGCATATACACAAGCTGTGACTCCATCCTTTCTCTCCCAGGTGGCATTCAAGGGGTTGGAGTACAGGATATTTTTGAGCCTGACCGGTCTCCCTTTCATCACAATGCCG
>NW_026001445.1:0-2383 GCF_001458135.2 Marmota marmota marmota | reverse complement strand
AAAAAAACCAAAACAAATAATCTGATCAATAAATGGACCAAGGACCTGAACAGACACTTCTCAGAAGAGGATATACAATCAATTAACAAATATACGAAAAAGTGCTCATCATCTCTAGCAATCAGAGAAATGCAAATTAAAACTTCTCCAAGATATCATCACACTCCAGTAAGAGTGGCAACCATTATGAAGACGAACCACAACAAATGCTGGTGAGGATGAGGGGGAAAAAGGTCACTCATACACTGCTGGTGGGACTGCAAATTGGTGCAGCCAATTTGGAAAGCAATATGGAGATTCCTTGGAAAACTGGGAATGGAACCACCATTTGACCCAGCTATTCCTCTTCTCGGACTATACCCAAAGGACCTAAAAACAGCATATTACAGGGACACAGCCACTTCAATGTTTATAGCAGCACAATTCACAGTAGCTAAACTGTGGAGCCAACCTAGATGTCCTTCAGTGGATGAATGGATAAAAAAAATGTGGCATTTATACACAATGGAATATTACTCAGCAATAAAAAAGAATAAGATCATGGCATTTGCAGGTAAATGGATGGCATTAGAGAAGATTATGCTAAGTGAAGTTAGCCAATCCCCAAAAAACAAATGCCGAATGTCTTCTCTTATATAAAGGGGGTGACTCAAAATGGGGTTGGGAGGGAGAGCAAGGAAGGAAGATTACCTCTAGATAGGGAATAGGGGTGGGAGGGAAAGGGAGGGAGAAGGGGAATAGCATGGATGGTGAAAGGAGACCCTCATCACTATACAAAATACATGTATGAAGATGTGAATTTGGTGTCAACATACCTTATATATAATCAGAGATATGATAAATTATGATATAATGGTGTATTAAGAATTATAATGCAAAAATAAATAAAGATGATTATGAAAAAAAATAAAATACTAATTAAAAATTGAAAGTAGAAGTGTACTGTGACACTATGCTACTTATTCCATCTGTAGAAATATGAATTCTAGGTAAATATTTAGATAAATATTGTCCAATAGTATTCTCTGCAATGATGGAAAGGCTGTATATTTGCCTTAACCAACATGGCAGCAACCAGCAGTGAAATATGGCTAGTGTAACTGAGAAATTGGACTTTCAATTTCATTCAATTTTAATTAATTCAAATTCAAACAGTTTTATATGGACAGTGGCTGTCATATTGGACAGTGTCGATCTACATGAATGAAATAATAGTGTTTCTACAAATCCTTTCTTTAAAAGTGAAAACAACTCCCAGAGACAATTCATTATACATAGTAGTAGACTTCTGTTACACAGATGGCAGAAGGCTAACGTCCTGAGTATGTGCTGCTTGCTTTTCTTATATGTTTAAAAATGAAAACCTGTAATTGAGTGGAATGGGTGAAAACTGCATGTACAAAGGTTTGTTGGATGATTGACAAAACTATAATAGAAAATTAGCTATACCTATTATAATTTGATATACTCCTAAATTTTTTAAAATGGTTGCAATGAATGTTCTAGGTAAATTGTATTGTGGATTAGACTTTCATATGTGAAAATTATTTATGTTGGAGAAATTTACCACCAACCTACTTTCATTTACTATGCAAAATGTTTACAAACTGATGAAGTTTCACAAAGTCAAGCAAAACAGTGATATGAATCTACCTAGTTTCCAAGTTTCATATTATAGTGTACCAGATAAAGATTGCTTGGTATTTTTTCCCCCCATCTCATCATCCCATTGTGTTTTTCCCTTTCCTTGCCATGGTATGCATGAAACCCATCCCAAAGTATTCCATTTTAAATAAATTCATACATTCTCTCAAACTTTTCACAGAACACACATTGCATTTGCTTGCTTTAATGGAAACCTGGCATTAGACAAGGAAGAAATTTCCAAGTAAAACCTTATTTTCTCTTTTTACTAAAGTGGCTAAAAGATAAGGGGGAGGTGGATGGTCATCATTTTTCTTCTATAGTACCTTAATGTTAAAATATTTTCTTCTAAGCTTATAGCCTCTAGCCTAGTAGTTCTCTACTGGGAGGCATTTGGCAATGTATGAGGATATTTTGTTGTCAAAATGACTGAGAACAAGTGCTATCAGAAGATAATTTTCCTATGGGTCTTTCAATCTTCTATAAGTCTTCCAAGCAGTCACTGACTAAATTTATTTCAGACTATCTTTTCAAAGATGCTTTATACCAAGTATCCTTGGAAAATAGAAATGGTGTCTTCTAGGTCACATAGTAGGCTTAATTATTATACAGTATACAATACTTTTCAAGCTACTTCAGGAAATAGAAAAAGAGGGAGAACTTCCAAATTCATTCTATGAGGCCAACATCACCCTGATACCTAAACCAGATAAAGACACTTCAAAGAAAGAAAACTACA
>NW_026001444.1:0-2383 GCF_001458135.2 Marmota marmota marmota | reverse complement strand
GACACTGTTTGTGACCCACCAAATTGATTTCTGCAATCAGGTCATGATCTTTAATTTAAAAAAATATCGTCTGGCTCAGAAGTTCCACTTGAAGCTTTTTTTTTTTTTTTAAATCCTGCTGTGTCTTGTTGGCCCCAGTTTTCAACTGTGAAGACCCAAGCTCAGGGAGAGTAGGAATTTGTCCAAGGATGTGTGCCTCTTAAGTGGCAAAGCCAAGAGTCAAACCCAAGTCTGTGTGATACCCAAGCCCCTTCACCGAGTCAGGTCCCTTTCTCTGGCACTTTGCCTGGGGCCTCTGTCAACCTCTCATTCGGCCACTAATTGAGGATCATTAAGTGTGGCCTATTTCTTTGCACCCCAGGATATTTTGCCAAGATGACAATTAAAATGGCCTTTTACTATCAAGTGGTACATAGCCTAAAGCTGAGCGGCAGCCTTTTGACAATTAGATTTTAATGCCACTCCTCATAAACAGAGTTGGTTACAGAGGAAAATGCAGTGAGATGAGAAGGTGAAAATGATGTCCCCATTGCCTGCTGAGAAGGGAGGAGTGAGGGCAGTCTTCACACCTCCTTAGCCAAAAATTGGAGGAATGGTCTCCTATGTCACCCCTACCTTTCTTTACAGAGGGATCTTATGACCTTGTGGACTGGAAGCCTTGAGTTTTTGAAGGATATAGTGAGTAGGAATTCAGGACAAAAAAGAATGAGTCAATAAAAGGAAGGAAAGAAGGCTGGAGAAGGGTAAGCAGAGAAGGAAGGGTGAGGCAGAGAAGGAAAGGAGCTGAGGAAAACCAGGAGTGAAGACAGAAAATTTCTAGAGAAAGCTGCCAGAAGCCTCTGATATCTTTGAAATCCAGAATTATCCAAAAGCTGCCGGAAAGCACTACTAGTGATTATGGGTTTTATGGGAAGTAGGAGGCAATTAAAGGGGTTGTCCAGTCACAGTTTAAAAATCCTGGGCGGTGGGAAGGGGGAGAAGGAGGAGGGGTTTGGTGCCCTCACATTGGAAATAATGTCTGTTGAGATAAAAGGAAACAAGCTGGGCAGAATGGTATCCTGCCAACTTGGTCCATTCTCCTCTCTGTGCCAAGCAGTGAGTCTTTGATGGAGTTATTGTGCACATTCATATATGCACAGGCATACGAACTACAAACTCCATTAAGTTTGCTTGTGAGGTCTTTGTTATTGGAAATTAACAAGCAGAACTGTTTTGACATGATCTTAGTTGGCCCCCCTCCAGACATCAAAGCACAGATTTTTTGTGTAATAGATGTTACATGTGTTATAGATGTATTTGTTTTATTATTTTTCTTATTGATTCCTCTAACATCCTGGAAAGAGATGACATGAAACTAAAACAGAAAACAGCTCACCACTCACTCATTCCCTAAAGGTGGCAGCATGGACTAGTGGCAGAACCAAGATAAAAATCTAGGTCTTGTTTCTCGATCCAGAGTTTTTTTCTGCCTTGAATCCCAAGGTTAGCACATTCATCACAAGGAGGGACTTGCAGGGCACATATAAAAATCTACCATGTTGATGAAATTAGAAGGCAGACCTACAGAGTACAGGAAGGGGACCTGGGGAGGGAGAAGGGGAAGGAAAGGGGAGGTGAATGAAATTGACCAAATTATGTTATGTGCATGTTTGAGTATGTCACAGTGTATCCCACTGTCATATATAATTATAATGTATCAGTTAAATAATTTAAATAGGGGCTGGGAATTGTCATGTTGAATAGCCTTCTTAGTTTAGCTTCATTCTGTTTCAATTACACCATTATTGCATGTCATAGTTTGTACTATATTAATTGTTAGTGCTTTTGTAAGTTTGTTTATTTTTTTCCTTCGAATTGGTCTAGTATTCTAAAATTAGAGGATAAACTCCTTGAAGTTAGAGGGCCAAATTTTCTATTTTTTTAATTGACAGATAAAAGTGTACGTATTTATCATGTATAATGTGATGTCTTGAAATATATATCCATTGTGGAATAACTAAGTCTAGATAAGTAACATGCATTACCTCACATAGTTAGAATTTTTGTGATGAGAACACTATTTAGTCACTCTGTTAACATTCTCCAAGAATACAGTATGCTAGGCTAGGGGTGTAGCTCAGAGGTAGAGCACTTGCCTCGCATGCACAAGGCCCTGGATTTTATTCCCCAGCATCACACATTCTCTCTCTCTCTCTCTCTCTCTCTCTCTCTCTCTCTCACACACACACACACACACACACACACACACACACGACAACAATATGTTACAATAACTGTAGTTTCCATGTTGTCAAATCTTCTATTTCTTCTATTCTTTATTCTGCTGTCCACAGTACCCAAATCTGCACCCCCGCCAAAAAAAAAAAAAAAAAAAAAAAAAAAA
>NW_026001443.1:0-2383 GCF_001458135.2 Marmota marmota marmota | reverse complement strand
ATATTTGACAGTTTCCTCTGCTTTGAATTGCTTGCAGACCTTGCCTGGACTATGTATCACTTGTATGCATTGTGAACTACTGTTGGTACAGCGAATTGTGGTAGTGCTGGAGTATTTTTGCTGATGGTGTCACCGGTTGTACAATTTTTCAAAGGAGCCCTCAATTGGCTTAGTGTCATGGCATTTTGCATCCTCCTCCCTTCTACTAGTGATGGTCTAAAATTTGGGGGCCAACGAGGTGAGGCAAAGAACCTCACCCCCCAACTGGTGCAAAGGCCTATCCACAAGTATGGCTGTATGCTGGACCGGTAGTCAGTGACGGGTATGATCCGATTGCAGTGGTACCAACCTAAGACAGGAGGCTGACGCCTAGAGGTCAGTTCATCCGATGACGGGTAAGGACCATATGTTGAATTGGACTGCCTAACAGGCACGGTCCCTAAGCCACATTGCTTGTTGTTTAATTAAACAAAAAGGGGGAGATGCTGAGAGCCATGGCCGAGTTTGTATGGCCCCTGGCATTTTGCCAACAGTATTGATTGACAGGCGAGGCATTACTATCCGCCTCTGCCGCAACTTTTGAGTTCTCGCACTATTTTGGAGTTCTCGTGGGGATTTCCGGGGATTCCCCGAGAGTTCCCATTGGTTGGGGAAGTGCAGGAGGAGGGATTTCCGGGAGAGATATTTCCAGCTGGGGGTTCCTGGACAAGCCTCGTGGCAATCGGGAGGATTCCCCGGGAGCTGTGTGAAGTGTTTTCCTGCAGTTTAAAAATAAAGTTTGTTCCTGCTTCAGTGGCTCGTGATTTGTGCCCAGCCAGACTGCGGCAGTATGTACTGAAATTTTCATTTATTTCAGATTTCAGACAAGTGTCTTGTGTGCTCAGAATTTGAATACAAAAGAATATAGAAGGTTCTCCAAATAGAACTCATTGCAGTTATAAGTAGTGCTAGGCATTTTTCAAGAAACTAAAAGAAGTAAAATGCTTTATAAAGAAATTTGTAAAGCTGTAGCAGGATATTAATATATGTTTTCCATAACTGTTCTGACTGATCCCCAAAGGATAGGAAATATGTAAAAGATCATAAACACCTCCTTTTCCAAACACAAGGTTCGTGACCCTTTATAACTTAATTCTACCTATGTTCATGATTATGCTTCTCCATGGTATAAAATGATGGAGACTGAACTTTGGTAGAAGTGATTTCACAAAGAAGGGTTTCCAAAATCATATATTTTTCTTCATGGCCATGGGGAAGGAAAGAGAGCCTTCTGTCCCTTACATCAAGCCAAGAGAAAGGTGCTTATGAAATCACTAACATAAATATTTGTACCACAAAATTTTTCAAATATGAAACATACACATAGTAGTGATTGATAGCATAAGTTATCAAAAAACAATTATTATCTACATGAAAGCAAAAATAAGGTTATTGTTTTGGAGACAGTTCCTTTGATATTAAAATTTAGGGGAAAACAATTCAATAATAGTTAAGGAAAATGTACCTCATTTATCTGTTTACAATTGGTTAAGGTTTTTGGATTAAGTGAATATTTTTCTTAGCTTATGGGGTTCATAAAAATATTGATTCAAAAAAGTTATTTACAGTGCAACAGATTGTTCTAAGGATTTTTGGCTCCTTGTGTATTTACCAGTTTTGTAAATAACCCAGTAACTTATTAATATTTCTTTAACTTACCTATAAATAATCCAGTTTCTCAGATGAATGAAACCATCTTTCTGCCGCAGTCTGGCTGGGCACAATCAGGAGCCACTTGTCAAAAGAAACTAACTTTATTTTTAGAACCACACACGACAAACAAAACAGCCTCTCAGGAAAAACCCTCAGAGCCTCAACTGCCACCACCGGCTTTCCACAAGCCTCTCTCTCCCACACAAGCTTCTCTCCACCTCCCACAATCCTCCTGCTCCTGAGGCCGATTGGCTGGGTCATGTGGGCGGAGCCAAAAAAGTCCCCCAATGAGCAGCTCCATGGTCTGAAAGGGCAGGGAAACAGCCCAATGAGCATCACCGCAGAGGAGCCAATCAGCTAGATGTTGCTGGGGCCGCTGTGAGCCAATCATCAGCCGGCAGCTAGAAGTTTGCTGGGGCCCCTTCGGCTGTGGCTCTCAACATCTCCCCCGCTCTGTTTAAACAAAAAGCATGTGGCTTAGGGACCGTGCCTGCCTTAGGTTGTCCAATAGTACATATGGTCCTTACCCATTAGGTTGGTACCATTGCAATTGGGTCTTACCCGTCATTGACTACCAGTCCAATATACAGCCACACCTGTGGAGAGGTCTTTGTACCAGCGGGGGGGTGAGGTTCTTTGCCTCACCTCTGTTGGCCCCCAAATTTTAGCTGGACAATCATGACAAGCAGAA
>NW_026001442.1:0-2383 GCF_001458135.2 Marmota marmota marmota | reverse complement strand
GAGCTCTCAATTTAAAACTTAACCTATCCCAAACACTAATCACAACACTGACCCTAATAATACCTTTAGCTCTAAACCTGAACCTAACCGTAAATCTAACCCTTACACGAGACATAGCCATAAACCTAACCCATAACTATCGTTAACATTAACGTTGAACCTGAAATTAACTATAGCCCTAATCCTAGCCCTAAACCTAGCGTTAATGGTAACCCAAAACACAGCCTGAGCTTTAACCATAATGCTAAACCTCGCCCTAGACCTAAACCTAGCTAAAACCCCATCCCTTACCCTAAACCTAAGAATAACCCTAAACCTAACCATAATCTTCAACCTAAGCCTAACCCTAAACCTAAACCTAATGCTAGCCCTAACCATAGGCCTAACACTAACACTAAGCCTAACGCTAACCCTAGCCCTAATTTAATCCTATTGTAACCCTAACCCTAGCCCTAAAACTAAATCTCATCTTTCCCTATCCCTATCCCTAGTTCTATCCTTAGCTCTAGCCCTAACCCTAGATCTAAACCTAACTCTAAATCTAAACTTAACTCTCAATTTAACCATAATGATAATCCTAAACCAAACCCTAACACTAGCCCTAACATTATTGCTAATACTAAAACTTGCCCTACCCATAACCCTAGCCATAAAAGTAAACCAAGCCATATCCATGACCCTAACCCATAACCTAAACCAAACCTTAACCCTAATCTTAACTCTAAAACTAATCCTGATCCTGACACTGACCCTAACATTAATCCTAGCTCTAAACACCATCCTAACCTTAAATTAACCATAACTAGAGACCTAGCCTTAACCCTAACCCTAAAAGTAGCCCTAATTGTAACCCTAGTTCATACATTAGTCATTTTCATAACACTAGCTTTAACCCTAACACAAATCCTACCCTTAATCTGAGCCCTAAACCTAGCTTTAACCCTAATCCTAACCCTAACACTAGTCCTAAACCTAACCCTAACACTAGCCCTACCCTAGCTCTAAACCTTTCCCTTACCCTAAACCAAACCCTAAACCAAATGCTAACCCTAGTCCTAAACCTAAAATTTAGCCTAACTTAAACTCTAATCATTTTACTAGTCCTAACCGTAGCCCTCATTCTAGTTCTAACTCTAACACTGAATCTTATTTGACCCTAACCATAACCCTAGGAATAACCTGACCCTAACTCTAAACCAAACCCTAACACTAGCCCTATTGTTAACCCTATATCTATACCTATCCTTAATATTATACCTAGACAAAAAGATCATCCTAAATATAGCTATAAGTCTAGGCCTAGACTTATAAAAACTACCTCCAGCCCTAACAATAACCCTTAACCTAAACCAAACACTTATCTTACCCCTAGAACTAACACTAGTCCTAATTCTGGCTCTAATTCTGACCCTAACCCTATCCTGAACACTGACCCTGACCCTAAAACTAAACCTAGCTCTAAACTTGACCCTAACCCAAAACCTAGTCCTAACAATAGACCTAGCCATAACCCTAACCCTAAAACTAGCCGTAAGCATAACCCTAGCTCTTACATTACCCATAGTTCTAACACTAGCACTCAACCTAACACAAAACTTAGCCCTAATCCTAGGCCTAAACTTAGCACAAAGCATAACCATAACCTTAACCGTAGTCCTAACACTAACCCTTGACTTAGACCTAAACCTAGCTCAAATCCAAACCCTTACCCTAAACATAAAACTAGCCTTAACCTAAACCATATCCCTAACCCAAGCTCTAATTCTAACCTTAATCCTAGCCCGGACTTTAGCTCTAACCCTATCAATTACCCTAACCCTAAGCCTAGCCTGAATTATAACACTATCCCCAACACTAAACCTAACCCTCAACATAAATGTAAACCTAGACCTAACCCTACACCTAACCATCACCATAGACTTAACTCTAGCTGAAACATTAAGCCTTACACTAAACCTAATCCTAAAACTAGCCCTAACCCATATCCTAACCATAACCCTAACCCTAAATCTAACATTATCCATTACTCTAAACCTAATGCTACACCTAATGAAACTCTAGCCATAACCGTAACCCTAAACCAAACCCTAACCATAAACATAACCCTAGACCTAATCTTAAACCAAACCCTCAACCAAGCCCTAACCCTAGCTCAAACACTAACCCTTACCCTAACCTAAGCATAACTGTAGCCCTAAACCTAACACTTACCCTAAACCAAACCCTAGCCCTATCCATAAACCTAATCCTAATCCTAGACTTATAAAAACTACCTCCAGCCCTAACAATAACCCTTAACCTAAACCAAACACTTATCTTACCCCTAGAACTAACACTAGTCCTAATTCTGGCTCTAATTCTGACCCTAACCCTATCCTGAACA
>NW_026001441.1:0-2384 GCF_001458135.2 Marmota marmota marmota | reverse complement strand
ATATATATATATATTATAATTAACTTAATAGTTTATATTTGGTTTCTTTCCTCTTTGTTAATATAAGTAAAGCACAATTTAACATATCTGTGCTTTTATCTTTGAATATATTTTGGGTTAGTGTCTCAGGATAGATTCATAAAACTGGAATTACTAATTGAAAGGATGAATTTTTAAATTTTTTTTTGTTGTCAATGGACCTTTATTTTTTAAAATTTATTTATACCCAATCCTGAGAATCAAACCCAGTGCCTCACACATGCTTGGCAAGCACTCTATCAATGAGCTACAACCCCATCCCTACATTGCATCCTTGAGTATAATTTTTGTGCTATGTATATCATGTTTCTTCATTACTGATTTACACATTCATAACCCTTACTAAAATATTCTTTACAAAGATTCTTATATCCCTTGTTAAAATTGTTATTTGCTCCATAGTCTTAATTCTCCGGAACCCCCATAGATAGTGCCTATTACATGCTAAGGACTGAGCTAGATCTTTACATGTGTTGTTTGTAGTCCTCACAAAGCCCCTATGTAGTAGGTATTTACTATCTCCACCATAGAGATAAGGAAATGAAGTCTCCAAGATATTAAATAGGTGCTTGCAGCCAAAAACTAGTAAATATTAAATATCCCTTAATTTAGTACAGTATTTCATTTTCTTGTTTTAAAAGAGTTCTTCCCCTACCACCACTTAATGTTGTTTTAATTGGTTATTGCTGGACACTAGAAAAGCTATTTAACATATATTTTAAATTCAGCAAGTTATCTGTACTATGTTTTGCAGGGAAAAAAAGAATTTTTACTGGTCTCATTTGGTTGATGGACTGGCAGAGAGATCTGGGTAGTTAAAAAAGAGTCTTCTTATGCTGATTAGAATTAGGATGGGGGAACATCATAAAGCACTGAACTTTGAAGTATCCAACTTTTTGCCAAAAGGTTCTCAATCAGCCAAGCCTCTACCCTGCCACTCTGTAAAGGTTGATTAGGTGATCAACCCTTTTCTTGTTGTCTTTTCACCTCCTACTAGGAAGTGTTTTTTTTTTTTTTTTAAAAAAACACTTAATAAAAAATAAAAGTATCGTGCCCATCTACAACTAAAAACATATTTTTAAAAAATATGTTTTTAGTTGTAGATGGGCACGATACTTTTATTTACCAAAACCAGTGCATCATACATTTAAGGCAAGTGCTCCACCCCTAAGCTATAGCCCAAGCCCTAGGAAGTGTCTTATCACACTGTTTTTACTTTGTCTGTGTACCTAATGAATTCAGGGCATGCAGATCCAGAAGGCCTGGTTCAGGTTATTTTCAGCATCATTGTGGTCTCCTCAGCAACCCCACTCAACTTAGAATGGTAGTTTCCATATGTCTAGAAAGAAGATTTGACTACATTGTTGGTTTTCCATATTCAAGAGACCCTCAGAACCCCTGTGCTTTTCTACCAATTTATGGAAGAAGTGGCTTATACCCTTCCATGCCACATATTTGTGGTTCAAACAGAAGCCTAGAGAGAGATCTATGTAGGAAGCCTGATACAAAGCCTGATACAATGCAGATGATGTCAATTTTGACATTGGCAGATTAATTTTAGAGGATCTGGGAACTCATGGTTGGCCACTGACATACAGCTTACCACAAAAAAAGGTGTTAGCTGCTCCTGGAGGCTGGAGTTGGTCTAGAACAGGGACAGTAGGAAGGGTGGAGAGTGTTAGGAGACTAGAATAGGGGAATTCTTAGATATATGTTTTGCTGATACTGTTGAAGCTAGAGACATCTGAATGAACTGTTGTGCAGTGCCTAAATATTATTTTAATTCTAACCCATTTATTGATTCTGAGGCCATATACTATAGAAGTTTAGGAGCCCTTAAGATATAGATTCAAAATGCCTTGAATAAAGCAGTTTGAATCTAGGCTCAGACACTTAAGTGATCTTGAAGCAAGTTGCTTAATTTCTAATCCTCAATTCCTTCATGTGTGCATAGGAGATAGTAGTATTTACTTTATAGGATTATTGTGGGGACTAAATGAGATTAGGTGTATCTGTTGCATGGGAAACAAAAATTATTTACTAACAGTTTTCTTGTAATTTTATAATTGATAGGTTTCTGTAGGTAGAAAATTAAGTCATTTATTAACAGTAATTGGTTTTGGGTACCACAGATTGAACCCAGTGGTGCTTAACTACTAAGCCACATCCTCAACCCTTTTTAGAGGTATATATTTTATTTTGAGACAGGTTCTTGTTAAGTTGCTACAGGCCTCCTTTAGTTGGTGAGGCTGGCTTTGAACTTTTGTTGAGTTTCACCTCCTACTAGGAAGTGTTTTTTTTTTTTTTTTAAAAAAACACTTAATAAAAAATAAAAGTATCGTGCC
>NW_026001440.1:0-2384 GCF_001458135.2 Marmota marmota marmota | reverse complement strand
TATATATATATATATATATATATATATATATATATATATACACACACACACACACACACACACACAAATACTTTCTTGTTCCATCTCTTATATATCATACCCTGTTAGTTTCATTATTCTCAGAATGATAGTAAATACAAAAGCTATTAAAATAAAACAGATGGAACAATGATGGTAATTATATCAAAATTGTCTTAATATTAAGTGAAAAAAACTATATATAATCTTCCCATGTTATGGTCCCAATCAAATTCCACCATTTCCTATTCCTTCAACATTCTCTGGCCGGTATGTTGAAACTGAAGTTTATCTCTTAATGTGAGTGTATATATGTGCAGAAGTTCTCCAGATCCAATAGAACAGTCTATGTGTCTATACAAACTCAAGGAGAAAGAAAATGAAAGAGGAAAAGAGACAGATATAGAAAAAGAGATTTGTGTTGAATAAATGGCTCATGAAAATATGGAGTTTGAGAAGAATCACTGTCTTCCATCTGCAAGTTGGAGTAACAGGAAATTCTATGGTATAGTTGTAGTGAGTCCAAAAACCTGAGAACTTAAAAAACAAACAAACAAACAAACAATGGTAACAGTTCTAGTCCAAGTCCACAAGACCAGAGAGAACTCAGAGCTGATGGTGTAAATTCCAGTGGAAAGGAACGACACAACATCCCAACCACTCATCCAGGGAGTGAGAGAAGTCTTCCTCTGCCTTCTACTTCTTTCAGACTCTTAGTGATGTGGGTGGTACTCAACCACATTGAAAGAGAACTATTGAAAGGGAACTTGATAAGTTTACAAATTTAATCTCAAATGAGTCTAAATGAATGAAATAATGTTTAACCAGATATCTTGGCAATTACAGTGTATTTTTAATAATCTGTCTTTACCTCACTGCAGCAATATCCATGCCGGTAGCAACATTCTGATTTCATCATTGCTGTATCTTCTATATTAAGAATATGGTGCAAAATATCTTTATTTTTATCTGGTTATATTAAGATTGGATGTTGTTCTTACTATTGATTGTTTATTGTTGATGGTCATTTTTAATAGTTAAACACATGGAAATAAATGTAGAAAAGTAGATTTTATACACCATAGGTAGGTTAATTGAAGTCTAAAAATAAATATGATCACCAGATGGGAGAGTCAAACACATAAAACCTGATATGAGAAAAAAATTGCCATGAGGAGGAAAAAGTGAAAAAGAAAATAAATAAATTAGATCAAGGAAGACATACAATGATTGTCTTATGAGAAAAAATGAAAAATTATGGAGACAAAATATATATTAACTAATTTATTAATCATGTCTTCTGCTACTACTTCACAAGAAGCTTTACAATAAGAGAAAATAACTTTTGATAAATGAACAGACTTTATTCAAACTAAGCACTCCAGATAATTTGTGTATGACAAAATTAACAAAATGGACCATTATGTTTCATTCTTCATGATATTAAGGAAAATACTGCAAGCAAATCACAGATGAAGATTTATTTTCAATAAGATAAGTAGTGGGGAAAAAGAAATAAGGATGTTGGATTAGGCTAAGTAATTTTATTGGTATATTATTCTAAATGGTTCTGTAGACAAAAGAGTAAAACATTGAGTATGTTTAAAGACTCTAATGATATATTTAAAGTAGTAGGCAGACTGTCAATAGTCACAGCACAGAAAACAAGAGGGTATGTGCAGCTATTGATTGAAATTAGAGTTAATCATTTTTATTATTGCATTGTATATTCAAAAGAAAGCAAATTATTTATTATATATAAAGCAATTTGAAAACATTTGTAACTTAAGAATCTCAAGGTTCTATAAAGATAATGCTTTTTAAATCTTCAGGGCAGCAAATTGTGTTAAGATGATGGGTGCTTCTAACAAGGTGGAAAAACTCCTAAACAATGTAAAGCTTGCTTTTACATATCTTAAATTTTCAGTGAAACAAGGACACATTCAATTTTAATAAAATGGTATTTTGAGTAAACAGGAGGTGGCAGTAGCTGATCATTATTTAAAATATAAAATGCTTGAACTCACCTGGCATTTAAGTGACAAAATATACTAAACTTACATGCAAAACATCCTGTACTATTTTGTGATTTAGAGTATAGGAAGGAAAATAAAAATATTATTTGCCTTTGTTAATTGATTCAAAATTCTGTAAACTAAAACATGTATTTTATAAATTTATACATAAAATTAAAATATTTAAAAGAAAAACAGGATAGTCAGTCTATACCTTTAGGAAGATTTTCCTCTTTATGCATTATATATAGCTATGCATTGGATGAAGAAAATTCTAATTAGTTACTACTACTAAGCCATTTTCTTGTCATTTAAGTATATATATATATATATATATATATATATATATAT
>NW_026001439.1:0-2384 GCF_001458135.2 Marmota marmota marmota | reverse complement strand
GGTACTGGGGATTGAACTCAGTGGTTGAGTGCCCCTGAGTTCAATCCCCAATACCCCCCCCCAAAAAAATTTGCTCTAGAGGTGATAGCAAAAGGCATCCATCCCTGTGTAAATGCTGGTCACCGCTCATCAGGCCCTGTGTCTACACATTTTAGCAGACACTATGGAGAGATATAGACTCATCTAGAACATGAGTTCTGTGTACACACATTCCACTTCTTCAGTACCATGAGGTTGTTAGTATCCCAAGGATATTTTTAATCAATAGACACCAAAGAAGTAGAAGATGTACTTGCTAGTCTTAGAAAGGTAAGAATCATGAAAAAAATCTCAGGGGCTGGGGATATGGCTCAGTTGGTAGAGTGCTTGACTCGCATGCACAATCCCCAGCAACACACACACACACACACACACACACAATCTCAACTTCATTTAACTCACGTACTTTTTGTGATGATGTTACCAATTGGCTGAGGGGGCTTTGCTCAGTTCAGATAGAAATCACCAATGGGTGAAGTGCAGCTCCCTTAGTGTTAGCAGCTCTGAGCTTTGAATGCCGGCAGCTCTTGGTGTCAGCGGCCCTCCTTGCTGCTTTCCAGGAAGCTGAAACCAGCAGTTACTGGAACTTTCTAGAATTCTTCAAACGGTCCAATCTAGTGGCTCCCAGCAGTTCTTCTTGCTCCCTACTGTTCTCTGTTACCTAGCCACACTCAGATAACCAGCCCTCAGCACAACCAGCTCAGCCTACTCAAGATAGAAATCACAGCCTAGCGCGGTGGTGCACACCTGTAATCCCAGCGGCTCAGGAGGCTGAGGCAGGAGGATCTCGAGTTCAAAGTCAGCCTCAGCAACTTAGTGAGGCACTGAGCAACTCAGTGAGACCCTGTCTCCAAATAAAATACCAAAAGGGCTGGGGATGGGGTCAGTGGTTGAGTGCCCCTGAGTTCAATCCCTGGTACCAAAAACAACAACAGCAACAACAAAAAACAGGCAAAATTAAATCCCTGTGTGAGAGGCTTTGTTAGCATCATGCTGCAGCATAAGGAGGAGCAGGCCACTGATTGATGTGTTGGGGCGTGGAAAAAGCAGACGTGCAGACAAAAGGTGGCTCACTCATGTGGCAGTGTCCTGCCAGCTAGCTGCAGACTTTCTGCGTAGCTATGGGTGGGTAGGTAGAGGGGTTGCTGCTTCTTAATTTTTTTGAAAGCTTTTTTTCTTCTCAGTTGTAAATGGACACAATACCTTTATTTTGTTTTATTTTTTTATGTGGTGCTGAGGATCGAACCCAGGGTCTCACACATGCGAGGCAAATGCTGTACCACTGAGCCACAGCCCCAGGGCCTAGAGAGGCTTCTTATGAACCTGATTGGGGACAGCTGAAGAGGCTGCAGAGGGTGGAGTCATCCAGAGAGGCTGGGGGTGGGGGCAGAGTCATCTGGAACATCCTGAGACCAAAGCTACTGTGGTCAAAGCAAACGATTCTGAGCAGCTGTGGAGCATCTGGGGGCACCCCTGACTGTCAAAGATGGGAAAAGAAAAAGTCCCTTTTGGGAGCATTAGAGACTCCTCTTTAGTCTCAGTAAAATATACATAACATAAACTTGAATATTTTCACCCTTTTTAAGTGTACCACTTAGTGGTATTAAGTCTGACCTAAAATAGCCTGTGACATATTTTAAGTGTGGCATAAAGGGTTTTCCCTATGTAGTAAGCTGCAGCCTAACTTGGTGTCTAAGCAGAATGCAACTTGCTCTTGTAACAAGTGGTGGCCTCTCAGCCAGCCACAAGCAGCCAAAGTTCAAACCACATTTGAATAAGGCAGACTGGACCTGTAATCAACAGGCTGTGGCTCTACCTTGCTTCCATTTTTTCCTCTACATCACTTCCTGTATTGGTCAGCCTTCTGTCTCTGTGACCAAAATACCTGACAAGAACGACTTAGAAGTGGAAAAGTTTATTTGAGTTCATGATCTCAGATGTTCAGTCCATGGTTGGCCGACTTCATTGCTCTGGGCCCAAGCTGAGGCAGGTCATCATGGCCAGAGCAGGTGGTGGAGGACAGCTGCTCAAATCTCGATAGCCAGGAAGCAGAAAGAAAGAGGGAAGGGGTCACAGGAAAGATGGACTCTTCCAGGGAACACACACAGTGACCCACCTCCCCCAGCCAAGCCCCTCCTGCCTACAACTACCACCCAGTGAGTCGATTCAAAGTAGGATGAACTGGTTAGGTTAAGGGTCCCATAATCCAATCATCTTACCTCTGAATATTCCTGGATTAATACAGGAGCTTTTGGGGGACACCTGATTTCCAAACTATAACACTTCATTTTGGGGGGTATTATTATTATTTTTATTTGTCAATGGAATTTTATTTTATTTATTTA
>NW_026001438.1:0-2384 GCF_001458135.2 Marmota marmota marmota | reverse complement strand
GTACCTTGCACATTCTAGGCTAGGGCTCAGCGCTCCACTGCTGAGCCACAACTCCAGCCCCTGAAGTATTTAAAAAAAAAATATATATATATATATATAAGTTATACATGGGAACAATATTTGTATTTTGTTTATTTATTTTTTATGTGGTGCTGAGGATCGAATCCAGTGCCTCACATGTGCGAGGCATGCACTCTGCCACTGAGCCATAACCCCAGCCCAAGAACACTAGTCTTATTAGATTAGGTCCCACCCAATGGTGTAATTTTAATTGAACTACCTCTTAAATGCCCTGTCTCCAAACATAGTCACATTCTGAGATTCTGGGAGTTAGAACTTAGGAATTTTGGTCCTTCCTTCCTCTCTTCTTTGCAGTGCTAGATATTGAACCCAGGACCTGTGCATGCCAGGTAAGAGCTCTACTCCTGAGCTACATGCACATTTCATTGTTCTTTATTTCTTTTTATGTCCTTAAGTTAATATCTAGTGTTCTTTCATTTCAGTCTGAAGGACTCCCTTTAGCACTTCTTTTTCTTAAAAAATTAAATATTATTGTACAGACTTGAGATTTAGAGCGTGTTGTTATGGGATACACATGGATAGTAAGTTGGTTACTATGGTGAAGCAAATTAACATATCTATCATTTCACATTGTTACATTTTTTTTGTGACAAGAATAGCTAAAATTCATTTATTTAACAAAAATCCCTAATGGAATACATTTTTGTCTTAGTCTGATTTGTGTTTTCTGTGAAAGAATACCATAGACTGGATAATTTATAAAGAAAAGGAACGTATTTCTCATAGTTCTGGAGACTGGAAAGTCTGATGTCAAGGTGCTAGCGTCTGGTGAAGTCCTTCTTTCTGCATCATTCCATAGTGGAAGGGCAAAAGAGCACATGAAAGTGAGAGACAGAGGGAGCCAAACTCATTCTTTTTAAAATCAGGAACTCACTCCTCTGATAACAAACCTATTCCTATGATAACAGAATTAATCCATTTGTGAGGGAAAATAATTCATGATTTGATAACCTCTTAAAGGTTCATTCTCTTAACACTGTTGCATTGGGGATTAAGTTTTCAACATATGAACTTTGGGGAACAGGTTCAGACCATAATAAATTTTATTAACTATAATCCTAATGTTGTAAAATGAATCTCTATGCTTGTTTGCTAGACATATCTGCTAGTTTGTATCCTTTCATCTATGTCTCCTCATTTCATTCCCCCTACACTCATGATAACCACTGTTTCCTTATCTATCTCTCTACATTTGGCATTTATTTAATTTTAGATTCCACCTATAAATGAGATCATGCAATATTTTTCTTTCTGTGTCTGGCTTATTTCACTTAGTGTGATGTCTTCTAGATTCATCCATGCTGTATCAAATGGCAGGATATACTCTTTTAAAGCTAAGTAATATTTCATTATATGTACAGTCATCTCTTGGTATCCACAGGGGATTATTTCCAGGATGACTGCCCCCTTCTGTGGAGACCAAAATCTGCAAATGCTCAAGTCCTTATATTAAGTGGTACAGTAGTATTTGCACATAACTCATGCACATTCTCCTGTGTTAAATCATCTCTAGATTAATTGTACCTAATACAATGTAAATGCCACATAGATAGTTGTTATAGGAAATAATGACAAGAAAAAAGTCTGTACATGTTTAGCATAGACATGATCATTGTAGGCCTAACAACATGGGGTACAAATGAGATGCAAGGTAAACAGTCCTCAATGAGTGCTGGAGAGAAAGAGGACCAGTAAAATAGTGAGAGGCTACATTAGGGTATGCCTACCCATCATTTCATGTACAGGAACTCAGGTGCTTTGTGTGTGGCAAATTCAAGTTTTTATTTTTGTAACTTTCTGAAATAAAAAAAAAATTAAATCCAAATCTCAAGTGCTTTCTCTGCATCCATGGATATGATCATGTGATTTTTCTTCTTTAGCCTAATGTGTGATGTATTACATTAATTTCTGAATGTTGAACTAGTCTTTTTTTTTAAATTGAAACTATACCTTTTTTATGTTTTTTTTTAAGAGAGAGAGAGAGAGAGAGAGAGAGAGAGAGAGAATTTCAACATTTATTTTTTAGTTTTCGTCGGACACAACATCTTTGTTTGTATGTGGTGCTGAGGATCGAACCCAGGCTGCATGCTTGCCAGGCGAGCGCGCTACCGCTTGAGCCACATCCCCAGCCCATGAACTAGTCTTATATACCTGGAATAATTACCACTTGGTCATGGTATATAATTCTTTTTATACATCATGGATTATATTTGCTAATATTTTGTTGAAGATTTTTGTATCTGTGCTCATGAGAGATATTGTTCTGTAGAGGTTTTTTTTTTTTTTTTTTTTTTTTTTTTTTT
>NW_026001437.1:0-2384 GCF_001458135.2 Marmota marmota marmota | reverse complement strand
TCCTAATATACCATCTCACTCCAGTAAGATTGGCAGCCATTATGAAGTCAAACAACAATAAGTGTTGGCGAGGATGTGGGGAAAAGGGTACACTAGTACACTGCTGGTGGGACTGCGAATTGGTGAGGCCAATTTGGAAAGCATTATGGAGATTCCTGGGAAAGCTGGGAATGGATCCACCATTTGACCCAGCTATCACCCTTCTGGGACTATTCCCTGACGATCTAAAAGAGCGTACTATAGGGATAATGCCACATCAATGATCATAGCAGCACAATTCACAATAGCTAGACTGTGGAACCAACCTAGATGCCCTTCAATAGATGAATGGATAGAAAAAAAATGTGGCATCTATACACAATGGAGTATTTCGCAGCACTAAAAAATGACAAAATCATAGAATGTGCAGGGAAATGGATGGCATTAGAGCCGATTATGCTAAGCAAAGCTAGCCAATCCTTAAAAAACAAATGCCAAATGTCTTCTTTGATATAAAGAGAGCAACTAAGAACAGAACAGGGAGGAAGAGCATGAGGAAAAGATTAACATTAAACAAAGACAAGTGGGGGGAGAGAAAGGGAGAGAGAAGGGAAAGCATATGGAAATGGTAGGAGACCCTCAGTATTACACAAAATTACATATAAGAGGTTATGAGGGGAAAGGGGGGGGGAAAACAAGGGAGAGAACTGAACAACAGCAGATGAGGTAGAGAGGGAAGATGGGAGGGGAGGGGAGGGGGGATAGTAGGGGATAGGAAAAGTAGCAGAATACAACAGTCACTAATATGCCGTTATGTAAAAATGTGAGTGTGTAACCGATGTGATTCTGCAGTTTGTATTTGGGGTAAAAATGGGAGTTCATAACCCAATTGAGTCAAATGTATGAAAGATGATATATCATGAGCTTTGTAATGTTTTGAACAACCAATAATAAAATAAATAAAATGTATTCACTATTTGTATCTGTAGTTATTCAACTGTGCACACCAGAATTTCTTTGCTTTAACTAAAATTTAGAACCCATTAATCAAATCTTACCCACCCTTCTCTTTTTATTTTTCCCTGCCTTTGGTAACTACCAGTCTACTCTCAACTTCTTATGAAATCAACTTTTTTATATTTCACATATTGGATATATCATGTAGTGCCTGCCTTTCTTTGCCTACTTTTTGACTGAACATGATTACCACCAATCCCATCCAAGTTGTCTCAGGTGACAGGAATTCATATATTTTTATGGCTGACTAGTATTTCATTGGATATATTCATTACACTTTCTTTATCCATTCATCAACCAATGAACATATAGGTTTTTTCCATTTCTTGATTGATGCAAAGAACATAGGAATGCAGGAGTGGAATTACTGGATCATAAATAGATATATTTTTAATTTTTTGAGGACCTCATACTTTTTCTATGATGGCTGTATTAATTTAGACTCCCACCAACAGTGTACGGTCTTCCCTTTTCTTCATATCCTTGCCAGCACTTGTTATCTTTGTCTTTTTGATAATAGCTTTTCTTACTAGGATGAGATGGTATCTCATTGTGATTTTGATTTGCACATTTCTGATGATATAATTATCTTGGAATATAAGTCTTCAAAACAGTTTCCAATGATCTTCTGTATTTCAGAGATGTTTGTGATGATTTTTCCTTTTGAACTCTGTTTTTATTAATTTGAGTCTTCTCTCTCTCTCTTTTGGTTTGAAAGATAAGCAAGATTGATAAACTTTGGCACATTGATCCTTAATTATTATCCTTAATTATCTTAATTATTTCCTTCCTTCTATCTTTTGGAATTGTATGTTCTTGTTTTTCTAGGACCTTGAAATATGTCATTAGGTTGTTTATTTGGGATCTTTCTGATATTTTTTATGTAGGTGCTCATAGGTATAAGAATTCCTCTTAGAATTGCATTCATAGTGTCCCAGAAATTCTGCTGTGTTGTATCTCTATTTTCTGTTGATACTAATAATTTTTATATTTTCCCCAATTTTTATCACCCATTCATTGATCAAAAATATATTGTTCAACCTCCATATGTTTATGTAATTTCTGTAGTTTTTTGTGGTGCGCCGCTTCTGCCGTTTATGCAAATTATGGTCGCCATTACAAGATGGCGCTGGTTCCGCTGTGGTCTGTGACAAACAACTCCTTATTTGGGAGAGTTGGCGCATGACTTTTCATCACCCTATGAGAAAGCTCCACGTGGCTGCTTTGCATTGGGGCTTGAGATGCTTTATTAAGGCTGGGAGGGGCATCCGAGAGAGAGAAGAAGAACTATCAAGGGCCTGAAATAAACTGCTGAAAGAAGATTCCTGAGTTGCGTCTTCCTTGCGGGCAAGGGGGTGCAACAAGTGGTGCCGAAACCCGGGAACCAG
>NW_026001436.1:0-2384 GCF_001458135.2 Marmota marmota marmota | reverse complement strand
TTTTTCTATCTCCTGCCTGTGTTATAAAATATATAATGAATTCTACAAATTCCACATTGCTCTGTATGAGAATCAAATATTTTACATTTAAATTAGATAGGTGAAGAATTTTAGAGCTTGAAGAAAACTTACAGCTGGTATAGTCCAGCTCCCTTATTTACTCGATGAGAAGACTAATAAAAGTGGGAGTGCAGGCAGGAGCGCACATACACACAGACTTTTTTCTCCTAGAGTTCTCAGTTTGTCACAGAAAGCTACTGTTGATGAGCCGGTCATTTGGTAGCAATGTTGGAGAGGTGATTCAATGCTCTTTGAGGTTGTCTTCTCGTCCTGAAAATCTATGATGTTTTTTAACAATATGTGGGAAAGGTAAAATATAGGTAGCATTCTCTCTTTTAACACTGCTTGTAAGTATGTTACAGAATAGTCCATAAAATCTTTCATTGTCATTTTGTAAATTGTTGGAAAGAACTGGGAATAAAAACTAGTTTAATAAGATTCCCTTATTGAGTCTGTCTCTGCTTTGCTTATTACATACTTCTGAAATTTTATTGCTATTTTTTTAACAAATGAAACTGTCTTTATTATGTAAACAGAATTAAGTCATAACTTTTACTCTATCTTTGTTGAAGACTAATATGGTCATATCTGTGGACACATGAATTATGTGCTTATCTAATCTGAACCTAGATAGGGAGAGAATAAAAGTAGGAATAAACCTGTGGTTTCCTGACTTGGGTTAGGTACATTAGCCAAAAGATCTCTATTGACTGTACTGAAATTTTATAGCTTATATCAGCAATTAAATGTGTATGGTTTACTAGGCATACAAAGTAAATGATAAGATAGTTGTATTGACTTTGTCTAATTTTACTGAGGGCTATTATGAACATAATGTGAATATGTACTTAAATGTGCAAGATAATATGCATAGTATAAAATATCCTGGTTTCTAATGGAAAATTCTCTTGCATTTCTTTCTATGTATAAAAGTTTTTAAAAATAGTTGTAATTTTGCCTTGTTATAGCAATTTTTTTTTGGGGGGGTACCAGGGATTGAACTCAGGGGCACTCGACCACTAAGCCATATCTTCAGCCCTATTTTGTATTTTTATTTAGAGACAGGGTCTTACTGAATTGCTTAGTGCCTTGTTGTTGCTGAGACTGGCTTTGAACTTGTAAACCTCTGCCTCAGCCTCCGTAGCTGCTGGGATTATAGGCTTGCACCACTGTGCCCTGCTTAGTGTATAATTTTTGATGGAAATACATTTTAGTATATTAAGATGCTTTAGACTAATTTAATATCTAACACTGTTTAAAGAACCTTGGCTTATACAAAACTGTATTTTCCAAAGAAACAGGTACAGACAGGGGCTGAGGTTGTGGCTCAGCGGTAGAATGCTTGCCTAGCACGTTCGAGGACCTGGGTTCAATCCTTAGCACCACATAAAAATAAATAAAATAAATGTATTAAAAAAAAAGAAATAGGTACAAAAGAAAAACCCATTTTAGCATGTTACCTATGTTTGTTTATTTAATGAGTATTTATAGGATGTCTCATTTGCCATAGTTCTTACAGTTCATGGATTTACAGCCACTGCACATATACATTTATCCCTAGATTATCCATATACACTTAAAGTCAGCATGTTCCCCACCTGCCTTTTTTTTTTAAAGAAATTAAAGTTGTTGATATAACTTTATTTTTATTTATTTGTAGTAGTGCTGAGAATCAAACCCAGTGCCTCACACGTGCTAAGAAAGTTCACTACCACTGAGCTACAACCCCAGCCCCCCACCTGCCTATCTTGATCTCTTCAGTTCCCCTCTGTTCTGTACATACTCCCTGTTTACCTTACTGAAACCCACTGGAAACCCTGAAATCATTTCCACTTCTCCTTCTATAGTACAAAGTCTATCTCCAAATATTTTAACAGACTCTCTCTTTTCTTCACCTTCAACCTCCCAAGTTCAGACCTCATTTTCTCTTGCATGGGCTTTTGTAGCCAAGCTATCTACCTGAGGTGTCCCTGATGACCTCACTATCTACTCTCATTGTCCTTGAATCAAGAATTCCAGCTGGATGCCAGTTACTTACTAAAAATATAAACTATTCATTAATACCTCTATGGTGTTAATTAATACCTCATCCTTTTTCCTCAAGGTTGAAGGGCAAATTCTGCACTGCCCAAATGGATCTCAACTTACCTCTCTGGAACCTCTGGAAATAACACACTTACAACCAAGCATCAACTTCATCTTATTACTCAGTGTCCAAGGCTGGTTGCCTTTCCTCGCTTCTCCTCTCATGGAACTTTCTAACATGCCTTCCTCTTATCACCTCCCGTGCTGTGGTATTCTCTTCTCTAGGCAGTTAATTGCCC
>NW_026001435.1:0-2385 GCF_001458135.2 Marmota marmota marmota | reverse complement strand
CTTAACGTAGTTTTACCATATATTCCTGAAATCACAGCCCTTGGTATTTATCCAAAGTGGTTGAAAAATCTTAATAACACAAAAATTTGTAAATGGATGTCTACACCAGTTTTATTCTTAATTTCCAAAACCTGGAAACAATCAAGATATTATTTAGTAGGTGAATGTACAAGTAAACTGTGGTACTTTTACTTAATGCTGAAAATAAATGAGTTATTAAGTCATAAAAAGATATGGCAGAAACATTTTTACATTATTAAATGGATGAAGCAAATCTGAAAAAGCTTTATGCTGTATAATTCTACTTATATGGCATTCCAGAAAAGGCAAAATTATGGAGAGAATACAATAATCAGTGTTTCCATGGGAAAAGGGTTAGGAACATATGAACAGATTAAATGCAGAAGATATTTAGGATAGCAAAAATACTGTGTATGATATGATAATGGTGAATATATGTTATTATACATTTGTTCAAACACATGAAATATCAAAGAACAAGGGTAAACACTAATGTAAACCAGACTTTGGATAATGATGATTTGTCAGGTGTAACAATAAATTGTAACAATGTAAGCACTCTATGGGCTGTCTATTTAATTTAATAGGGGATGCTACGCATGTGCATGGAAAGGGAGTATATCTATTTTCTTATCAATTTTCCTATGAACCTTAAGTTGCTCTTTAAAAAAACTTAGAAAAAAATCACCTGAGAATTTTAAAGAACTTGTAGCATTAATGCTATCTGTGCCAATTATATTAAAGTGCCTGAGATAGAACCCCCAGTATAAATAGTAAAACCAGAAACCTAGGCATCCTAGTTTTTACTGCTTTTCAAGTAATGCCTGTCAAGTTCCAAGAACACTCTAATAGACAGCAACTTCTTTAAGAGATGGAACAATTTCAAATCTTATATTTTGCATTGTATTCAATACTTTCTAAGAAATAGTAGTTCCTAAATAATCATATACAAATAAAATGTAGAATATATACATCTAATCAATTATGGAATGTATAGCCAACTTTTAGAATTGAATTTAATAATAAGAAGAAATGCTAATATTATTAACTTGAATAAAACTTTCACTTCTCTTTTAGAAGTAGATAAATGTGGAAACATAAAAAATACAATAATAAATCTGGTCACCAACTGATTACATTTACTGATTAAACTTAGAAAAATTCATAATCACTCTCCTAAGAATATAAATTAAGATGAGCTGTTACACTTCTATTAAAGTCTGTAAAGGCAATGCATTCATATATTTAGAAGCTCACTCAGATGATTCACAAATCATTTGCTCTACATAATTCACTGGTTTAATATTATCTATAATGACATATGATATTCACATATTTTGAATTTGTTAAAGTCTATAGCAAATTTGGCTAAATTCAAGATATTGAAAATAATGTAATCCTCAGAGATTTAGTTCTATTTTTTCATAGTCAACTATTTCAATAGATACTTATTGTAAAATAAATAAATAAATAAATTGATTGAAAAAATGTGCTGTGTAAATAAATAACTTAAGTCAGGTATATATGTTTTCTATTTCTTTTATCTGAAATGTTATCTGGGATTCTACAAGAATCTCAATGAAAGAAATTTGTCAGTGAAGTTAAAAAAGGACTATTGAATATAGCACATTTTCAAAATAAATACTTAAAGTTAAAATAAATACTTAAATGATAAAGAGCAACTGTTGAGTTCATGCTTAAAAACCCAGAGTATTCCCTTTACTGAGCAGATACAAAACAGGATAAGAAATTCCAGTATTGTAGACCATATGCCCTGATTCGGCATATCATTTTGATATCACAGAAACTCTCTGAAACTCTCTTCAACCAATATTTCTTAATGAAGCAAACAAAAGGAAATACCAAAATGGCAAATACATTAAAAATATAAATGGTAGATTGCTCTTTAAAAAAGCTGAAGGTAAATGTTATACAAACACTACCATTTAAAGAGGAGATTTTCTTTTTTACACACACAAGAAGAAAAAAAAACTTGAGATGAATGATAACTAATATTGTAATGCTAATCAAAAATGGAATAGAGTCTTAAGAAGGCCACCTATAGGTAAAAATATTAAATTCAAAGATACATTAAATGGCATACATTATTTTTTATATTAAACTGAGAGAGAATGAAGAAAAATCATTCTAAAGTGTCTAGCTAATCAAAATATGTAAACCCATCAGACAATTCACTAATTAAGGTGATTTTTTTGTCTTTTTAAAGACACATGCAAAATAATTTTCCTAGAAAGGAATATAATTAAGATGATTTTTCTTTTTAGAAATAATAGCAAGCTTGAAATTCATATTATGGCAGGGTTAGGAAATAGAATCATTTTAGCAAAAAAAAAAAAAAAAAAG
>NW_026001434.1:0-2385 GCF_001458135.2 Marmota marmota marmota | reverse complement strand
AAGGGAAAATTTATTTAAAAGCTTTTATTTCATGGTGTTATTAGTGCTGTTATTAGTGCTTAGCACATGTTCAAGGATGAAGACTGTTTTATTGTAGGACCCTGAAAAGGAGGTTGTGTAGCAAGTAAATTTTTCCATATTCCAGTAAATAGCAGCCAGAAGATATCAACACACTGTATTAACTGAACTCTTCATGAGGATTAAATTTATGTTGGCAGGGTTTTCTTTTAAGGAAAGCCTTAAATGTCCATATTCTTGAAATTGTTTGATTGGCAGATTTTCCCCTCTTTTAAGGATATAGAAAAACACATTCTCTTCTATCATGAAAATGATCTTTTAACTAATGGTATCCTCATCCTCTGGAATAATGAGTGGCATATAGTGGGTATAATAAATGGTTTGGAATAATATTTTTGTTAAAATTAATGAACCCTCTGCTTTTTACTATAGAGTTTAGATATATTGATATAAAATATAAATAACCATGAATTAAAGGGCATGAAAAGATGAGGAGAATATACTTAAATATGAAGAGGAAAGCATATATTGAGAATGGGGCCTTAGTTCAGCCCTGAGCTTGCTGAAATCCAAATCAGAAGAAAAATAGTGAATTTTCTAATTTTTATATTCATATAATTAGAAGCACATAGTTTCTCACAAAAGAAAAACTTTATCTAGTTACTGAATACTAAAAGAACTACATGATTGTCTTGGTCACAGATTTTTAAAATTATTTAAGATAATTATTTTCTTTGTCAAAAATTATCTTGAAAATATCTCTATTACAACATGAAAAATAAAATTGACTTGATGCATAAATGAAAACAATAGTTTTTCTCCTAATAGCTGGAAAAAACCATCCACTAAACTGTCAAAATTAATTAATCGACATTAATAGGACCAGTGTCTCACAGTGTTCCAAAAAAATGTGAATTCTCAGTAAGAAAGTGTCTGCTTTCAGTTTCAAACAGAAAAAGAAATTTCAATGAGAGATTTCTCAATCTGCCATTACAGAGAGACTCTTGATATTTTTGAAATATAAAGTACTATGGAAAGTTTTAAGACTAAACATATTTGCCCATAGAATGCAAATGAACATCTATATTTTCTTTTTAAAAAAATATTTATTTTTTAGTTATAGGTGGACACAATATCTTTATTTTATTTTTATGTGATGCTGAGGATCAAACCCAGTGCCTCATACGTGCTAGGCGAGGGCTCTATCTCTAAGCCACAATCCCAGCCCTATATTTTCTTAATACATTTATTGGAACATTTTTATTAGATATGTGCAGTTTTATACCCTCTTATTTTAAAATTGTTAGGCAACTATCTGGAAAAAAAGAAAACCAGAATAGATTAGAAGTAAGAACTTTCTAATTTTAGATTTACTGTGGAAAAAAATACAGGCTATTTTTGGACCTTTGTGATTTGTCAATTTATTGAAATATATACTGTCCAAGAATCATAGAAAAATAACAAGCTCCCCTCCCCCACTTGACAGGGCTAAATTTATTCTACCAGGTAAGAATTTAACTAATTCTTAATATATATTGATTAAAAGGTTAAAAGCACAGCTGTTTTTTTTTTTGTTGTTGTGCTAGCTTTCAAAATGATTTAATAATATAATAATATGTTGGGAATATTGAACTAAATTTTTTTTAGAGGTAGATTTGGGTCTAAAGTCATAGCTCATGTCTTTTCTAAGAAATAAATACTTTAAAGAAAATAGCAGTTTATTGAGGGATTTCAATATTCACTACTGCAGTGCACTCTTTGAAAACAGAATGTAATGCTCCTTAACAGAGAGCAACTAAGCTCAACTGCAGCATGGAGAAAGAAGGACAGCGCAATATGCCTTGAATATGTAAGAAAAGTAGACATTTGTTTCCATAGCACTTTTAATCTGATTATTGAATTATGAATCAGCACTCACAGTGCTGGAGGATTTTGTTGTTGTTGTTAAGCCTAGCTATCAGGATTTTCCTAGAATAACAGTCTCAATGGGAACATTAAAGAAAATCTGAAAGACAAAATGTGATTGTAAAATAGAGTACAAAGAAATTACAGATGTAGGCATGTATGTATACCTCTGTCTACAAATAGAAGTAACTATAGGTTTTTTTTAAAAAGCACAAAATAATTAAAGGTTTTATAATTGACATGACTTGGTTTTTGGTATATAAAAGGCCAGGCCTATAACTTAACTCAGGAAAATTGCTGCATTTTGGAGTTAAAACCATTTGCAAATGGCATTTATTGATTTTAATATATTTGGGTGGTATTAATTTTTGAGAATTGTATTCCTCTATTTGGTAATTTATAATAATTCGTAAGAATATGTATAATTAAATATGTTAACTTATCTAAGTCATGTGGCTGGAA
>NW_026001433.1:0-2385 GCF_001458135.2 Marmota marmota marmota | reverse complement strand
CAATAAGAGAGGTAAATAGGGAGCCTACACCCTGGGAACAAATCTTTACTCCTCACACTTCGGAATACACAATCTTTTCAATGAAATAGTAACACAAAAATTTCCAAATCTAGAAATGAGATAGAAATTCAAATACAAGAGGCATTTAGAACACCAAGTAGACAAAGTCAAAAAAGTTTCTCTCCAAGACACATTACTATTAAAATGTCTAATACATAGAATAAGAATAGAATTTCAAAATTCACAAGAGAAAAACCTCAGGTCACATTTAGAAATAATCCAATTAGAATTTCTAATGATTTCTAGTCTAGACCCTAAAAGCCAGGAGTTCTTAAAGCAATATATACCAACCCCTGAAGATAGCAGGTGCCAACCAAGATAGCTATATCCAGAAAAACTATCCTTCATGAGTTTAAATTAAATAAAAACTTTCCATGATAAGCAGAAACTAAAATAACTCACTACTAACACTACAAAATAATTCACAATCAGCTCTACAAAACATATTCTATGAAATATTTCATGTAGAAGAAATGAAAAATAAATATCAGAGCCAGGGTATGAATACATCTCATTAGAAGAGTAGTCAATTAAAGGAGAATAAATGTGAATTAACCACTGGAAATAACCTGAACTGGCAGGAAATCACAATTAAGTAATCAAGAGCATGAAGGAGAGACTACAGAATGAGAGAAAACCTCTCCCAGTTGCTTCTCTGAACAAGGATTAATATCCAAAATACATGAAGAACTCAAAAGTCTCAATGCCAAATGAAAATTCAGTCAATAAATGAACAAAGAACTAAACAGACACTTCTCAAAAGAAGAAATATAAATGGCCAACAAATATATTTTTAAAATGTTCAACATCCCCAGCAATCAAGGAAATGCAATTCAAACTGCACTGAGATTTCTTCTTACTCATTAGAATTGCAATCAAGAAGAGTACAAATGATAAATATTGCAAGGGTTTGGAGAAAAAGGCACAAGGCACATTTATACATTGTTGATGGGACTACAAATTAGTGCAACCACTTTGGAAACCAGTATGGAGCTTCCTTAAAGCCACCATATGACCCAGCTATTCCATTCTTCAGTATTTATCCAAATGAGCTAAAAATAAGCATACTATAGTGATACAGGCTCATCAACATTTAGAGCAGTGCAATTTGCCAAAGCCAAGTTCTGGAACCATCCCAGGTGCCTGTTAAGAGATGAAATAACAACTAAAATGTGGTATATATATATGTTACCGCTGTTTACCGGTGGCGAGTCCTTGTTTCCCTGAATGCTGAAGTATAACACCAGAAAAGCACACTGAGGCAAGTGTAGAGTGGAAAGTAGAAGGCTTTATTAAAGGACAGCCGAAAAGACTTCTCCCTGAAGAAGAAGGGGACCAGAAATGTGGAATCCGTGGAAGGGGGAGGTCTTTCCTTTTTTTATAGCTAAATTTTTCTTTTAGTCCTCCCTCATTCTTGTCCTTTGATTCCCTTTACCCTGAAGTGATAGAATGCAGGTGGGAAGGCCAAAAGGTGGGAGATAGGTGGACTGGAGGAGTAATCTGGGCAGGAAGGGCCTGGGGTGGTTTTTGATTAGCACCTCCCTGCTTGCTGGGAGCTACTTCATTAACAGTTCATTAGTATGGGTTTCAGGCCTTGGGGACATTATCATTTCAATTTCCCCAAGTGCTGCTCTGCTTTCCTGGACTCCATTCCGGATAATGGTCTCCATTTTCTTTATCTTACTCGATGTTAGACCCGATTTACCTAACTACACTAACTACCTAGCTTTAAGTCTGGCTTCACATACACAATGGTATATATACACAGCCATAAAGAAGAATGAAATCATGGCATTTGCTGGTAAATGGATGGAACTTAAGACCATTATGCTAAGTGAAATAGACCTCACTCAGTCAAAGGTAGAATGTTTTCTATCATTTATGTAAGCTAGAGTAAAGTTAGGGGGAAGAGAGGGAGAAATTACACAGTAAATTTCACATTTTACATACAATAAATTTATAAAATGAATTATAAAATAAATTTATAAAATGCAGTAAATAGAAGGAAGATCAATAGAGTAGATGAAAAGGAAACAGTGGAGTAAGGAAAGAAGGGGAAGAGGACGTACTGGGGACTGAAATGGAACAAATTATATTCCGTGCAGGTGTAATTATGTCAAAATAAACCCTAATGTTATATATAAATATAATGTACTAATAAAATGTTTAAAAAACAGAGTAACTTAGATGGTACGAAACTGGTGGAATAACACACAAATAGATTACTATAACAGAAAAGACAGGTGAAAATACTTTATAATTAATAGAGTTAAAAAAGCAAATCGATTTTAACTAAGAAGGGATAGTGTTTTCAACAAATTTCCC
>NW_026001432.1:0-2385 GCF_001458135.2 Marmota marmota marmota | reverse complement strand
TTTAAAGTTTGTCAAACTCTATACAGACCCCTCCTTAGTTACTTGAACTTACCTATACTTTATTTTTATTTAACTATTTATTAACCTGAACATTTTGTCTCATTATGTCCTTTAAAGGGATAATTTAACCATTAGTATTTAAAGGCTTGACTTAACTAATGTTATTAATGAGGAGACACTGAACTGAATAGATAAATTTCTGGAACCATGATAAGGTGATATATAAAGTGTTGAATAATTCTTTCTTGTATAAACTGGCCTTTGAATTTGTCTCTGAGAATTAATTCAATGTTTTTTTTAAGTGATCCAAGAACCGAAAAGAATTTTTGAGTGGTGTTACTGACAGGAAGCTTCAATGATCAGTTAATCTAATTAAACACTTGAAATTTTGCTGACTCTAACAAAACTCAAATAGCACTAATTTATTCTCATCTTCAAAAAATAAAGATATCAACAAATCAATACTCTACATGAAGGATTTTTTTCAGGAATCTTCATTGAGATTAGAAGGAATCTTGGTAGCAATAGAAAATTAGTTAAATTTGTAAGGTTTATTCTAAAGAAATTGGGTATGTAACTCTTCACCTGGCTTGAGATGTGCTATTCCATCCCTCAAATAATAAAATGGTTCTCTAAAGTTACTCTTTTAATATATGCCACACTGACCTTTTTAACACTTCTAATAAATCCTCTAGTTCTGGGGACCTGGTTTCTACTTCATAATGAGTATGCACTCTTCTTACTCTCAGAGCAATAATGTGTTGAGTCTACCTACCCAGCAGTTCTCAGAATTTGCAGCACATTGAAATTAGCTAGGGAGCTTTAAAAAAGCACTGATGCTAGGCCCTGCTCTCAGATGTTGTGCCTTAATTGGTCTGGGATAGGGCTCCAGGGCACTGGGATTTCTGAAAGCCCAACAGAGAATTCTGACATACAGCCAAAGTTGAAACCATTGCTATAGCTGAATGCTTTCTTACCATTCATGGGCATACTACAATGCATCATTTTGTTCAAGTGCAGTTTTTCATCCAGTGAATCTGAAGTGGGGCCTAAGACTTTGAATTTCCAGCAAACTTCTTGGTGATGCTGAGGCTTCTTGTCTATAGACCACAACTGAGTGGAAAGTATCTGGATGATTCTCATTTCAACAAATCTATATCTACATTATTGGCCATATGGAATTAATGGTGATGAATAAGAAGAAAGAATTTTGTTTATGGTAACAGTCCAACTTTTTTTTTCAAATTTTACCCCAATTAAATCTAAGTATACGTAGTTATAGACATGAGTAGGGTAAAGATAGTAAGTAGGGAGAAAATACCTTAAAAATGAAGATATATAAATGTGCATTTATAATCATATAATTATATTTCCCTCATCATAAATGGTTTGCTTTCAAAATTAGTTTTTAATGTCTTTTTTATAAATCAATTCAAAACAGTTTCTTTACCCACATATGCAGGATATTTTGACACATTATTATTTTATTTGATTTCAAGTGTGCCTGTTTTCAGTATCATGTGATAGTTTTGTTGCTGTATGGGGCAGAAATTAACCCAATGGTGTGTTGGTATGAATTCTCAGGTCAATTTCATTGAAAGAGACTAGTTACTTCAAATAAATACTACTTTGAAAGATGATATATTTCCTTTAGCCTTCAGATTCATCTAAATTAATTAAAGTCTGTAGGCCTTAAATATAAAGCTGGATCTCAAAATTTTTATGTGGACTCTTTTGAATGTCAGAACTAAGTAAATTTTGAAGAGATGAAATGGTAGTTTATCTAATTTGTGGTAATTGTTCTAAATTTTTTCTTTGAACAAGAGGAATTAAGGGGCACATAGCGAAATGTGCTTATCTAATCACCACTTCATAGAATAATAAATGAAACAACTTTCTGGGTGTCATGTCATATGCCAATAATCCCAAATACTTGGGAGGCTGAAGCAGGAGGATCATAAATTCAAGACCAGCCTGTGCAACTTAGCAAGACTGCATCAAATTAAAAAAATAAAATGGCTGAGGATGTAGCTTAGTAATAGAGTGCTTGCCTAGCATGTGCAAGGCCCCACGTTCAACCCTCAGTACTACAAAGGAAAAAGAAAGAAACTTCTTTCACATCTGTTTACATCTACCCTTTCTTTAGAACAGAATCCAGCAAAATGAGCCTTGTGGTCCAAATCTAGTCCACTGTCTACTTTTGTAGAGCCCACAAACTAAAAATGGCTTTACATTTTTAAATGGTTGTGGGGAAAGAAAACCAAAACAGGAATAATATTTTATGACATGTGCAAGTTTATAAAACTTAAATTTCGATGCTCATAAAGATTTATTGGAATGTAGCCAATGCTCATTTGTTTAAGTGTTATTGTAGGCTACTTTTGC
>NW_026001431.1:0-2385 GCF_001458135.2 Marmota marmota marmota | reverse complement strand
TTGTTTGCATTTATTGCCTGTGTTTTTGAAATCTTATAAAAATTTTAGTTGTTCTTTCTAATACCTGAAATCAGTTTTTTTTCTGTACTTTTGTTTAATTGGCTTGCAGAGTATGTGTCCAGAAAAATCTTACCTTAATGAGACTGTCTTCTCCGTTCCCCCCCCCCGCCCTGACAATGTTACTTTTTTCAAAGATTAGTGGATTATAGATGTGTAGGATGACTATTTGGCTATTCTGCTCCAATAGTGAAAGTTCATATTTTTAAGTCAACACCATATTTTCCTTAAGATAGCATACAGTAAAGAAATGATTACAAAAGAAGAAGAGCAAGAGTGAAAAAGCTACAGAAACTTCACTTTTGATTAACAAACAGTCTTTCTATAATTGAAACTTTAGCTGCATTCTTCCGGTGTTCATGTGATAATGGCAAACTAAGGACAAACTGTAGGCATTCTACATATTTTTGAAATGGAATCCAGGCAATCCCATTTTCTCATGGATTCTACACAACCCAGGACCACTTTGAAAACTTTGTGTCTGAACCATTATTGAGGGACACAGTGAACAATAACATGGGAAAAGAAGAATTGTAGAATGTAATGGAAAGAAAATAAACATGGCATATGTTATGTGACTAAATATATTCATAAAATTTCAAGAAATACCCTCCAATGTAACTACATAGCATAGATACTGCTGGTAGTGAAAGTGGAATCAGTAGTTGCATGAAAGTCAATGTGAGATTTGGAACAATGTAATAATGGTGATTATTTCACTGCCTTGATTTTTAAACACTAGGATTGTGTTGTCTTGGGAATTATGCACAGTTGACCAATTCATTCTTCAACAATATTTTCTTCACATGTAAGATTTTTCTTGATCTTAAGTCTATATATTCAAAACTTTTAAACATTTTTTTCATTTTCTTTACATAGAACAAAATAATAAGGATGGAATCATTATTCTGTTAAGAAATATCTACCTTCCTTGTTAATGGAGTTACTATTATGTTTATGTGAAACACTTTATTTGGAGCAGGAAAGACTGAGATTGACATTCTACACTCTTTAGAAAATGTTGTTTTTTTTGTTTTGTTTTTTTACTCTTTGCTTCATTATATTGAAAAATATTCCTATTTTCAAACATCTTCCTATACCATGAAAATGCTCCCAAGTGCCTGGTAGAATTGCATTTACTAATCATACATTTTGTGTTTTTCTAAACTTTTATATTAAAATTTTATATTAAATTAATTTTGGAAATAATAACAATATTGCCTCCCAAATCACCAAAAATACTCTTTTTAAAATAGGTGCACACAGATCCACCTACACCAACCTGTGCAGGACATAAGCTCACAATACACCTGGATTCAACCTTCCACCTGCGGAGCAGACATTCACCAGAGCCTAGCCTCTAGCATCGTACTGCCCCTTTCTACCAGCAGACTACTTTGGGAGGCCAGGCCCAGCCCAGACTACCCATACCAGCCCATGCAGAACCCAGGCTCCCAATAGGCCCCGGTCCATCCCTCACCAACAGGCATCCGCCAGAGCCCAGCCTCCAACCAGCAGACTATACCACAGAAGCTCAGGCCTAGGCCAGATCCGTCCAACATGAACAGGACTCAGGTCCAGGGTAGATACAAGTTCACCCTTCCCACCTGGTAGCCTAAGCCTAACCCACTTCCATCTTAGGACACTGCAGTCATCACCATAGCCTTCCCCACACAGTAGCCCCTAACTTCCTGACAACAGGCAGGGCCTAGAAGCAGCTGCATCTCAGAGCAGGCATCCCAAAGGGAGTGTGAGGCCTATCTTTTCATCCCCATCTCTGTAAGACATTGCTTCCACCTTGGGGCACTTTAACTATTATTGTGAGCTACCTTGACAACTGCCACCACCATCTTTAGATGCAGTAGTATACATTGAGGGACACCAGCAGGGTCTGGAAGCCAAAATCAAGGTAAGGTGTAGACAATCTGCACGGGTACTACAAGAATGTAAGAAATCAACTGTAATATCGCAGATCCACACTATAAGAAAGGAAGACACAGACAACATTGAAAAACAAGGGAGGAAAGTGCCCCAAACAAACCAGGGTACTATAATAACAGAACCCATGGACAGCAAAGTTGATTAAATGTCAGAGAAGGAGGTCAGAAGGTTCAGAATTAAAATGATCTGTGAAATAAAGTATGACCTAAATGAGCAAATACAGGCAAAAACTGTGAAATAAAGAATGACCCACATGAGCAAATACAGGCAAAAACTGATCACTCCAACAAATACAGGTCTGGCACAGGACTGCCCCTGTGCATAAAAAATTACAGAGAGAGAGAGAGAGAGAGAGAGAGAGAGAGAGAGAGAGAGAGAGAGACTCTG
>NW_026001430.1:0-2385 GCF_001458135.2 Marmota marmota marmota | reverse complement strand
TAAATAAGTAAAATAAAGGTATTGTGTCCATGTACAACTAAAAAATATTTTAAAAAGAAAGAAAATTGGTAGATTCTGCAGCCCCATTATGTCTCTCAGAACTCTATTTTCTTTTCTTCCAGTAGGTGGCGTTGTCTATTCTTAGCTTCAGTCTCTGCATTCAGGGTGGTGGAGGTAGCCAGTGTGAGAGGACTTGAGCTTCCACCTGTAGCCTCCCTACTCTTAGTCTCTGAGATGGAAACCAGGTGCCTGTACAGTTGTTGTTTTGCGTTGATAGCTACACCTCCCCAAAAGTTTGTGGGAAAAATTTTGAGTTATCGCAGCTAAGGGTGGGGGAGTTGGAAACTGGGTACCTGATCAGCTGCAGAACCCTGCTGGTAGCCACACCCCGGTTGATGGGATTTAAGGGTTGATGGAATTTTCCAAGATGGGTTCTGTCTGTTTCCCTCCTAAGGTGTTTGGTGAGGTGGGGGGTGCTGGGGAGACCTTATGGTTGTCCAGAGCTCCGTCTGGTGACCCGCAAGCAAAGCCTCTGCATTCTGTGCCTCCTCAGGTCTGCACCCCCAGCGGCCCACGCTGGCTCCTCCTCCAGTCTGTTGCAAGGCTGGCTGGGCTCATACTCCGGGTCTATGGTATTCTTTTCTTAATTGTGCTGCTATAATTATTGATGTGCATATGTCACTATGGTATGCTGATTTGAGTACTTTTGGATAAATACCAATGAGTGAGAGAACTGTGATCACATGATGGTATAATCCTAGTCTTTGAAAAATCTGTACTGTTTTCCTAAGTGGTTGTATTGATATCCAGTCCCCTGCAATATGTGGGTATACCTTTATCCCCACATTCTCACAAGCAGTTTTTATTATTTGTTTTCTTAATGAATGTCATTCTAATTGGAATGTGATGAAACCCCAATGTAGTTTTGGTTTGCATTTCTCTGATTGCTAGGGTTATTGAACATTTTTCATATATTTGTAGGTCATGTGTTCTTCTTTTGAGAAATTTGTGTTTAGTACTTTAGCCAATTTTTTTATTGGGTAATTTGATGTTTTGGTGTTTTTTGAGTTCTTGGCATATTCTGTGATACTGGATCTATCAGAGGAGTAAGTGTCAATGATTTCTCCCATTTTGTAGGCACTCTTTCATACTCTTGGTTGTTCAGTGCAGAAGATTTTGTTTTAATGTCACCTCATCTACTGATTTTTGGCTTTATTTGTTGAGCTTCGTGGGAGCTATTAAAGGAAGTTGGTGCTTGCACGAATATGTTGGAGTGTTAATCCTGTGTTTTCTTCTAGTGTTTGTAGTTTTTTTTATGGTCTAAATCCTAAGTTTTTGATCCACTTTTTGTTGTTTTTTGTGCAGGGTAAAAGAAAGGAATCTAGTTTCATTCTTCTAGATAATGGATATCCAGTGTCTCATCACCATTTGTTAAAAAGGTTATTTTTTCTCCAACATGTTTCCAGCAATTTTGTGGAGTATCAGGTGACTGTGTGTGCTGTATCTTTGTGCAACTATCCTTTTTCTTATCTATTTAGTGGCATCCTTTTCTTGTCTGTTGCTAAGAGCCAAGTATATGATGCATGGCATTTTTGGTCTAAAGGTGACGCCAGCTAGCCATTGAGATGATATGATTATGTTAAGATTTGCATTCATATGGATATTGGACTCCTGCTGTTCACCTAGGCCGGCTACGGGACTCCTGGAGAGTTCCCATTGGTTGGGGAAGTACAGTAGGAGGGAGTTCCGGGGGAGGAGCTCTCTCTGCGGGTCCGGGAGGAGGCCGCGTGGGTGAAAAAAAATCTTCCCGGGCGGTACCGGACATTGGCGGCAGTTTCAAAAAATAAACTTTGTTCCTGCTTGAGTGGCTCGTGATTTTGTGCCCAGCCAGACTGCGGCAACTGGCGGCCCGCACGGGGAACGCCTGAAACTTGGAGGTGAGTAAAATTGCTCGCCCCTGAGGGAAGACAACAAAATGGGTGACCATTTCAAAAAACAATGTGTTCTCGTTTTGATTTATCTTGTTTTTGTTTCAAGCTGCCTATCCCTAGAATTTTCTCAGGCAAACTGGGAAAAATGGTTGGCTCAAGGTTTGAAGTTGTTCGGCCCTGAGAAAGAGAAAATTGATACAACTATTCTTTGTTCGGTTTTTATTTCATTCTGTTTCGGTTTTGTTTTATGCTATCTTATTGGGTTGCGTTACCTTTATAGTAGATTAGAAACTAGTAAAAAATAAACCGAAAGACTGTTAAGTAAATTGTTAGAGGTCCAGACTATGGTAGAAAACATGTTAGGTCAAGCGAAAGAGAAGGTCTCTCAAGCTAGTCAGACAGAGGAAGATTTGAAGAAAGAAAGCTTAGAGGAAAAACAATCATCAGGCGGGGA
>NW_026001429.1:0-2385 GCF_001458135.2 Marmota marmota marmota | reverse complement strand
CAAGAAATGGGCCAACTCCTTGAAGTTCTCAAAACCCTCACAAGGAAAGTAGATAATTTCAGTGGGTCTATATTGACTTAAAAATTGAATCTATAGTTAATAACCTTATCAAAAAAAGATACCACCAAAACCAGATGGTTTCACTGGTAAATTCTACCAAACATTAAGGAAGAAATAACACCCATTTTTTAGAATATCCTTCAGAAAACAGGAGATGAGTTCAGGATGACCATAATATTCAAACCAGAAAAAAGCCATTGCAAGAAAGAAAATGTACAAACCAATATCTCCCATGAACATGAGGTAGACAAAATTATGCATCCCTTGTCTTCAGAGATGTCCACATGCTAATCTTTGGAACCTACTACCTTATATGGCAAAAGGCACTCTGCAGCTGGTATTAAGTTAAAAACTTTAGGGGGATTATCCTGGGTTAGCTGGTGGGTTCAGTGTATTCATTAAAGATCTTTATAATGGGCTGGGGATGTGGCTCAAGCGGTAGCGTGCTCGCCTGGCGTGCGTGCGGCCTGGGTTTGATCCTCAGCACCACATACAAACAAAGATGTTGTGTCTGCTGAAAAACTAAAAAAAAAATAAATATTAAAAACAAAAAAAAAAGATCTTTATAAGAGGAGACAGGAGCGTCAAAGAAGAGATGTGATGATAGAAGCCAGGGTATAGTGTTCTTTGAAGATGGCGGCAGTGGCCACTAGCTTAGGAAGATAGTGGGCCTCAAGTAGCTGAAGGCAGGAGGATCAGGAGTTCAAAGCCAACCACAGCAATTCAGTGAAGCCCTAAGCAACTCAATGAGACCCTGTTTTTAAATAAAATATGAAAAAGGGCTGGGGATGTAGCTCAGTGGTTGAACATCCCTGGGCTCAATTCCTGGTAGTAAACAAAAACCCCCTGCAATGAACTTCAGACTTAATGGGTGACAGACAGATGCTTTTCTGTTGAGGTCAGGAACAGGTAATGACGTCCCCTCACAACACTCCTATTTAATACTTGTGGGTGATCCAAGCTAATACAATGAGACATTAAAAGGACATAAAATAAAACAGATCAAGAAGGAAGAACATAAAACTGTTATTCACAGACAACCTATTTTACTATGTAAAAAGTCCCCTCAAATTGATGGAAAATAGCCCAAAGCAAAACAATACAATGACAATAAAACCAGAAAACAAAACAAACAGAAAAACAACAAGCCAAAACCAAACCAAATGAACTGACAAACCAACCAAACAAAAACACCTCCCCAAAAACTACAAACAAAACCAAAAGCATCTGGGACAAGTAGAGCAAAACCACAGAATTCAATTAAAATACAAAAGTTAATTATTTTGGGGATGTGCAATTAAAAGAATATCCTTGACAATAGCTCCTACATTGAAATATTTGGGTATATGTGAACAAGATTTGGATAAGATTTTTTATATGGAAAAGTAAAAAATTCTGATGGAAAAAAAACAACTAAAAACACTCTGAATCTGAAGAGTCCATTCTCTTTGCTTGAAAATTTGAATATTGTTAAGATTTCAGTTTTTCCCAGTTTGATTTATAGATTGAATTCAATCCTAATCAAAATCTCAGCAATCTATTTTGTGGAAATTGACCAAGTCATTCCAAAGTTTACTTTGAAAAGCAAAAGATCTGTAATAGTCAACACGGTATAGAAGAAACATTAGAACCAAGTTGGAAAATTCATACCATTTATTTTCAAGACTTACTATAAAACTATGTTAATAAGGATATCATCACATTGTAAGAAAACAGATCCTTAGGTAATTGGAACAGAAGAGAGGGCCCAAGAAACACACCCACCCAGGTATTGTCAACTGATCTTTGACAAAGGAGCAAAAATAATTCAATGGAGAAAAGATAGTCTTTCTAACAAATAGTGCCGCAATAGCAGATATCTTTATGCAAGAAAGAAAATGATTGTCAACACACTTCTTACAACTTGCATATAATTTAACTTAAAATGGATTGAAAAACCTAAATATAAAACCCAAACTATAAATCTACTAGATGAAAACTGATTTGTCGTTTGATTTGGTGATGAAATTTTAGATATAACAAAAGCACAATCCCTGAAAGAAAAAAAAATAGCAAATTGAACTTTTTTATGATTGAAAACTTCTGTTTTTCAAAAGACACTGCTATGAGAGTGAAAGATGAGCCATGGATTGGGAAAAAAAAATTGTAAAACAGATGTCTGATGAAGCACTTGTGTGAAAAGATACAAGGAACCTAGAAATTTCAATGATAAGAAAAAAATTAAATTAATAAATATGTCAAAGATCTTAACAGATACCTCACCAAAGAAGATGTATAACTGCTATCTAAGCTCATGAAAAGATAATCAACATTATTTGTTACTAA
>NW_026001428.1:0-2386 GCF_001458135.2 Marmota marmota marmota | reverse complement strand
TTTAAGATAATCATGTTTAGGGCGTTCCCAGTTTAGGTTCCAGGTTTAAGGTTTAAGATTATTCCTGCTGGGAATAGGGCGTATCCTGCTGCCTGAGTTCCCCTTGAGTTCTCACGGGATTCAGAGTATATTTTGGAGATAGAAGCCCAGTGGAGGTGGATTTGGGCAGAGAACGTGGATTTGGGCAGAGAACGTGGATTTCCCCAGAACGTGATTGTAGACGGCTGGTGTGAGTTCGGGAATAAAGAGTTGCTGTTTGAATCTACAAACTGTGTGGTGGCTCGTGATTGTGTGCCCAGCAAAAAGAAGAGGGGAGAAAGTTGTGGAGAAAGGCTGTAAGTTGTAGAGAAATATGAGATGTCATTTCCAGCCTTCTGTTTCCTCTCAATCTAAGTCCTTACTACTTTTCACTGGCTATGTGACAGTGGCTTCCTTATGGGGTCTCACAATATTCTGTTTCTGTTCCTGTTGGAATAATGTATGAATTCTTTCATTTAATAATATCTACTAGCAGCCTGTTACCTGCAGGCACTAGGAGAAGTTTTCTATGTCCTAGTGTAGCAGGTGGGGATGAAGGAAGATGCAGATGATGAAGCCAATAGTTGTAATACAATGTGGAAAATTGACATGAGAACATTCTAGGAGGGGCATGGAATCTGGATTTAGGAATACCAGAAAAGGTTTCCTAGAGGAATAACAAATAGGCTCAAAAGAGCTTATGTAGGGGCTTGCCCATTGAATGGGGAGAGGTGTTTAAGTAAGACTGGGAGGGAAGGGGATGTATTGCCTGGCTCTGAAATGTGCAGAATATGAGAAATCAAGCTCTGTGTGTGAGAAGGCACAGGAAGCCATGCCCTCAGGTTTCATTAAGGAATGGAGCTAGAAAGGGAATTCAGTGAAGAGCTGAGTTTACATAGTGTGGAGGCTTTTCACAGGGCCTCCTGGAGAAGTTTAAAGGATGGAACAGAGAGGTATGTGGGGAGGAAGCATGAGGAAGTAAGTCTGCAACTCAGCCATTTATTCATTGTTCAGTAAGCATGTGCTAAGTACATAATTTAGGCTGGACATACACTGATGTACAAGACTGGCTAATTTCCCATTCTCAAGGAACTTATATTTGAGTGGGAGAAGACAGTAAAATTTCAGATAATGGTAGGTGCTGTGAAGAATGGAAAACAGGAGATTGTGATTGATAGTTCTAAGGAGGAGCTTCCTTAGTCTGGAGAAATCCTCTCTGAGGAGGTGGTGTGTGAGCTGAGTGGGAGGTGAGTGTCTATTCTACCTACATAGAGGGGCTAGTAAGAGCAAAGGCAAAGAGTGGGAGGAAATAGGTATTTGGAGGGCTTGTGTCTTGGGTGGTGAGCAAGCATAGCAGCAGTGGGAGCCTGATGGGTTTAGTTTTTACCAGAGTCTTCCAGTGAGAGGATCGATTCTTAGTTGCTTCCTAAGGCCCGGAGGGATGCTAGACCTGAAGGAACCTTCTTACTCTTTGAAAGGTTGGCCTTGGGTCTATGGCAGGAGTTGGACCTGGCCTGTGTCTGGATTGGTCATTTGGACTCTGGGAAGAGGCTGCAAACTCTAGGTAAGGCGTTGGCAAACTGTGAGAAAGATACATACACACTCTTTCATTTATTTTATTTTTTTTTTAAAGAGAGAGAGAGAGAGAGAGAGAGAGAGAGAGAGAATGAATTTCAATATTTATTTTTCAGTTTTTGGCAGACACAACATCTTTGTTTGTATGTGGTGCTGAGGATCGAACCTGGGCCACACGCATACCAGGCGAGCGCGCTACCACTTGAGCCACATCTGCAGCCCTTTCATTTATTAGTGTTGGTTTTAGTGAGTTGAGTAGTAGTTGCAACAGAGACCATACGAACAGCAGAGTCTCAATCATTTGCTCTCTGGCTCTCTATGGGGAAAATTTGCTAAGTCCCACTGTTAGTTGTGGCAGGCAGCTTTCTTGGAGATAGTTCAAACTTGGTCTGCTTGTGCCGAGAAGGTAAGGCCATGCTCTGAATACATGTCTCCAAAAGCCAAAGTCCTTCTCAGGTCATGTAAATCTGTTATTCATTAAGCAATGTGCTATGAGCTTGGAGGTATAGGTCCTAAATTGGCCTTCCATAGGTGGTCTATGGTTCTGGCACTTGCTGCTAGAGGAATCTTCCCAACTCATAGTTCTAAGTATGGCATCCCCTGGTTAGCAACATTAAGTGGTTTTCAGTTGATTCCTAAGGAAATTAAGATGCCTTAATATAACCTTCTCCACATGTGGCCCTGGTGTGCCATTCCAGTCCTTGTATCCACCTCTATGATATACCTATTTAATACTTCAGCCACATTGGCTACTATCATATTCTCTCTCTCTCTCTCTCTCTCTCTCTCTCTC
>NW_026001427.1:0-2386 GCF_001458135.2 Marmota marmota marmota | reverse complement strand
GCACATAAAAGACTGAATTACACATCCTGGGTATAGATGATAGGACTCCTCATTATAAAGAGGACAGCTTCCCTCAGGTTCATCTATGACAACACCCCATCAAAATTTCACCATGATTTCCTTTTCACTGAAGAAGGGACCAAAGCAAACAGTTTGAAAATTCTCCTGGAAGGTTGAATTGATATGAAATTAGCCAGGAATTCTGAACTCTAAGATTAAAGCAGGAGCTATCATTACCAGGCACTAATGCATGTTATAAAATTATCATATTGCAGTAATTTGAGGACCAAAAGAAATCACAATGCAGAAATTTCATAGATGACTCCACATGTATGTAAATTTCAATTTTATTATGAAGTGGAATGAAAAGGCCTAGCTAAATGCAACTATCTCCAGCAGAGTATTTGTTGTGAATGAACAAGACAACCCAACGTGAAGGGAAGAGTGGGAACTGGAGGTGTAGAACACTGGTAGGGCGTGGGTGAAGGACGTGTGTGGTACTGGATTATACTCCAGCACCCCGAAGAAGCATATACTGAGTAGGATTATGTTTCAAATTCTACCAGAATAGACGGATCCTGGATTCTTTCCACACATGGATACACCAAATAAATACCTACTTCTGTTGTGAGTCCCTCTTAAATAAAGTTATACATGCATTGAGAGACCTATGCATTGGACCATTGAGAAAATATATACCATCCAAAGGGCAGGCAAAGTTGGAGGACACTTGGGCATTAGTCCTGCCTTGAGCAATGTTCCACATAATTGGGAGAGAATACCTCCATCCAGTGTCGGTCAGGGTAGAGGAAGACTGATTGGGGTCACAAATAGAGCACATTGGACACTAAATGACTTGTCGCTGAAAACACAATTTGTCTGGTGCTCATAGAAGAATGAACTGGATATACACAAGTATCAGGAGTAGAGAAAAGGGGTGGTTTTATATGGCTGTGGTGGGTCATGAGCTTTATCCATGGGACCAGGGCAGAAGGGGAGTGAAGTCAAGGGTCTCAATTTATCCCTAGAAGGAATTTGCCAGCATAATCTACAAACTGTGGTTGCTAACAGCTGAGCTCCTCTCTAGCCAGTCCCTAAGAGTAGGCAGGAGAAATGCAATCCACCCAGCAGCCCTGCCTGAGCTCTCCTCCCCCCACCTCAGTAATAACTCCAGGCCTGAACAGTTCTTTTTGGAAGGAGTATGTCCAGGTACTCAGAGTCCCAACATTTTTTTCCCATTCCATGGACTCCATCGTAACCCACCAAGTTTGGGGAGCAATGGCAACTTTGCATGTGCATATCTCAGAAAGGACTGGCTTCACATTGGTGTGCAGGCATTTCCCTGGAACTACAATCCCCCCCCCAGGAGTGAAGCAAAAGGGGTCAAAACCACAGCTCCCTGTTCCTTTCTAGAATAGGGACACACCTCCTTCTTGCAGTGAGCACAGGCAGCCTGGGTTCTAACCAATTGCATCAGGAATTCAGTCACCAGCCAAGTAGGAGATCTTCTGCAGCCTGATCCCAGCTGTGGAAAAGCCTCATACCAAACAGGTGAAGGAGCTAGTCCTCCAATGACATGGGTATGGAGAAAGAGACCCGCTCACATGGGTCTAGAATATAAGCTTAGTGCAGCCACTTTTAAAAATAGCATGGAGTTCATTAAAAGCTAACAGTGTAACAACAACTCTGGACATATTTCCAAAAGAACTTGAACCAGTATGTTAAATAAACAGCTTCACGCCCATCGCTGTTCCAGAATCCACAGGAGCCAAGAGGAGGGGAAATCTGAAGTGGCTTCTGGATAAGGAGACTGCTCCCAGCCACAGGGACATCACATACTTGCATGAGAAACTACTTCCCCTAAATGCACCTGCTCATAGGTCAACAGGTGGCTGATATTTACCAGACGCACAAGAGACCTCAGATGTGCCAGGTGTGGGATCCTCATGTTAGGCAGAGCCAAAACAGGACCAGGAAAATCTCAGAGAGAGCATGAGACCCCTAGGACATGCAGTCCACAGTGGGGACAATCAGCCCAAAGATATTCTGACAAGGTGTCTGGCCTGGGAGAGAAAGGGAGAATACACATGTGTGCGCATGCATGCACACACACACACACACACACACACATATTTTTACTGGAAATGGGGACAGAGAACTGGAATTTGAAGAATTCATTGATACACGTGTAAAGGTTTCATCTGGGAGATGGGTTTCTGGATCTGACACTTTGCTTTTCTTACATTTAGAACATTCATGGGGAGCCAGGCAGGAGGACCACACCTGTAATCCCAGCCACTCGGGAGGGTGAGGCACAAGTTCAAGGCCAGACTCAGTATCTGTCTTGAGATAAATGATAAAAAGTAAGAGGGTTGTAGCTCCATGG
>NW_026001426.1:0-2386 GCF_001458135.2 Marmota marmota marmota | reverse complement strand
GGGGTTAGGGTAGAGGAGAATAGATGATAAGAGCGAGAATAGAAAAGTCTCTCAGAACTCTGTTTTCTTCCAGTAGGTGGAGTTGTCTATTCCTAGCTTGAGTTTCTGTGCTAAGGGTGGTGGAGGTAGCCAGGTTGAGAGGGCTTGAGCTTCTACCTGGGGTCTCCCTACTCTTAGTCTGAGTTGGAAACCGGGTACCTGAGCAGCCGCAGAACTGAGCTGGTAGCCATGGCCACTGATAGATGGTGAGTAAGGTTATCCAAGATGGATTCCATCTGTTACCTGTGTAGGGTGTTTGGTGAGGTGGGTGGTTCTGGAGTGACCTTTGGCTGTGTCCAGAGCTTGGTCTGGTGACCCGCAAGCAAAGCCTCTGTGTTCTGTGCTACCTATCCTCTGCGCCAAGAGCGCCTGCGCTGTCAAGACTTCTGAGTCGAGAGCGAATCTGCGGCCATGACTTCCCTCTGTAACAAGAGCTCACGTGTGGTTGAGACTTCCATATGATCTGAGAGCACATGTGCAGCTGAGACTTCTGTCTGTGCAGAGAGCTCATGCGCGGCCGAGACTTCCGACTTCTGACTGAGCCAAGAGAAACCACACAGCGGAGCCTTCCATCTGCACAGAGAGCTCCAGCGTGGCCCTAGTTTTCTTCAAAATTCTATGATATTGGGCAAGATTCATCTTTTACTTGGCCTTACTATGCTCCACAGGTTTGGGCCTTCTCAGTTTATTGGTTCTCTGTCAGGAACAGTTTGTATTTTAAGAATTTCCTTCATTATGGCTTATTGATGTGAATGAAAATTGAGCTGGAAATCAAACAGTGTTGGTAGGAGGTGATTGAAACTTCACAAATCAGTTCTCAGTGGGCACACTCTGTTTTCTTACTTTTGAAGGTAGGCCAAAGCTGAAGCATGCAAAAGCAACTGTATCTGAGAGCCCTTAAGGAGAAAACAGAGAAATATGTATGTATTGAAATAAGTCTCCCAATGATTTGATCAGATTTCTTTGATACTGTGCAGTATTCATCTTTAACTTTTACCACTAGGCTCCCCAAGTTTGGGACATCTAGGATCACTGGTTTTCTATACAGGTAAGTGTTAGGGTTATGGTTAGGGTTAGGGTTAGGTTTAGAGGTAGTGTTAGAGATATTTTTGTTCCAATTTCTTTGATACTGGGCTGGATTCATCTGTTCCCTAATCTCACTATTCTCCACAGGGTTGGGCCTTCTGGGTTCAGTGGTTCCCTGTCAGGAACAGTTTGTATTTATGTTTTCACTTCAATTTGACCTATATGGGTAAATGGAAATAGAGCTTGAAATCAAAGAGAGTTGGTTTGAAAGTTTGCTTGAAACTTCACACGCTCTATCAGTTCTCAGTGTGCATTTTCTAGTTTGTTTCTTGTGGAAGTAGCCCTATGCTGAAATAGAAAGAAATAGCTTCATCTGTGAGTGCTTTAGGAGCAATCTTCAATATTTTTTAGTCGAATTACTTTGATGCTGTACAGGATTCATCCTTTACCTAGTCATAATAGGATCCCCAATTTGGGGCCTTTAAGTTCAACGGTTCACTGTCAGGAACAGTCTGAATTTTTAGGTGTCACTTCATTATGGCCTATAGGTGTGAATGCCAATGAAGCTGGAAATCAAAAAGGGTTGGTACTAGCTGCTTGATACATCACACACTCAATTAGTTCTCTGCGAGCACTCTCTGCTTTCTTTCTATTGAATATAGGCCAAAGGAGAAGCATACAAAAACAACTTATCCGAGAGAACTTTAGGAGACAACAGGGAATTAAGCATGTAATGAACTACCTCCCACAATTATTTGGTCAGATTTCTTTGATACTGTGCATTTTTCATCTCTTAGCTTGCCCCACTAGGCTTCACAACTTTGGGACTTCTATGATCAAAGGTTATTTAAACACATTAGGGTTAAGGTTACAGTTAGGGTTAGGGCTAGGTTTAGACGTAGTGTTAGGTTTAGAGTTAGTTTTGTTCAAATTTTCTTGATACTGGGCAGGATTCATCTTTTACCTAGCCTTAATATGTTCCCCAGGTTTTGGCCTTCTCAGTTCAATGGTTTGCTGACAGTAACAGTTTGTGTTTTGAGGTTTCACTTCATTTTGACATATATGGTAAAGGGAAATGGAGCTTGAAATCAAAGAAGGTTGGTGCTAGCTGACTGAAACATCTCACACTCAATCAGTTTTCTTTGTGCACTCTCTGGTTTGTTCCTTTTGAATGTAACCTTAAGCTGAAGCATGCAAAGCTACTTTATCTGAGAGTACTTTAGGGGAAAACAAGAAAATAGGCATGTACTGAGCTATCTCCCCCAAATATTTGGTCAGATTTCTTAGATGCTGCACAGGATTCATCTACTAGCTTGCCCCA
>NW_026001425.1:0-2386 GCF_001458135.2 Marmota marmota marmota | reverse complement strand
GTTCTACTGATCTGCCTTTATATTTATTTATTTTTTTGAAATTGATTCTTAATAAGGATACATGCAGATAAAATTCCCGGTGGTATAATATTACATGTACATAATATTATTTGGTTAATTTCATTCCGCAGTTCGTACTTTTTTCCTGTCCCTCCTGTTTACCTCTGTATTCCTTTCATCTACTCAATTGATTTATCTTCTATTTTCACAAGGTCTTCCCTTACCCCATTAGTTTTATGTAGCTTTTGAATATCAGGGAAAATATTTGATACTTAATTTTCTAAGTATGGCTTTTTTCACTTATGGTGATGTTCTTTAGTTTCATCCATTTACTAGCAAATGTCATAATTTCAGTCTTATTTATGGCTGAGTAAAACTCTATTTGTGCATATAGATCACAGCTTCTTCACCCACTCAACTGTTCACAGGCATCTGGGCTGGTTCCTTAATTTGGCTATTGTAAGTTGCATTGTATTCAAAATGTGGATTTTGTTTTCACAAAGGTAAAGTTACCTCCTCTGCCTCACAGAAATCTATGGCACCTTAAATGTAGAATCATAACTTTTGTACTTTACCTTATAAGATCCCCAGAGAAAAGATTGTTTATTATATAGAAGGTTCCTAATTAATACAGCACAATTATTTGTGAGTAATATCAGTCATGAGTGGATATTTAAAAACATCTGGCATCAGGGTGAGCTTAGATGAAACAGAAGAAAACAAATATAAGATGCACCAAAAAGTGCTACTAAATAAAAGGCATTTAAGTCAGAGGGAGGCTGCATAAAGAAGATTCTTAATTATCTCTCTTTAGAATTCTGCAAATTGCTTTGAGAAGGGACATGAAAGAGGGAAATCAAATGCTGTTCAGGCACTGCAGGAAAAAGGCACCATGAAGCTGATGTGTACAGGCAAGCATCTTTCTTCCTTTTCTTTCAAATTTATTTCCATAAAATAATAGGAAAACTTTTTTTTCTCTCCATAAAATGAGGAGTCTTCTGTGGGAAGTGTAAGCTATCTACCAATGGAAATGAATTAGTTCAAGAGTTGCAAGATATTGCAGTGATCTGTAGCTCATCGTCTTGTCATTTTCTCTTTTCTGAAACACATCTATGACAGAGATCTCATCAACTTCTCATGTTACTTTATCTGCATAAATGAGTAACATTATGGGTAATTTTCTGTTCACTGTTTATATGCCCTTCAAGTATGTAAAATAATACAAGGAGCATATTTATATGCATCTGCTGTATGCACTTCTCAATTCTTAATAGTTTCAATTTTATTCATTTTTTATTTTCCATTTTGCAATAAAAGCTTTTTTTAGTGTATGTTAGATATGTATGGGTGTTTTGCATAATAAGCAAATTTTAAATAATTATACTATATGTTAAATTGTGATATAGTTACAATTTAATGAGTAAACTTAATCCATGTAAGGCAGGTTGTCATTATTGTACTTTCTCAATTTTTGAAAATAATACTAATTAGTAGTCATATGTTTGTGTTTCTTAAGACAGCTAACATACAATATTGATGGCAAATGTATATTTTCAAGATAATAGCTAAAAATGGGAATAAACGTATTTCTATAGGAAATGTCAATTTTATTTCACAATTATTGGTTTATCATATTAAAAGGAGGTTTACAAATAAATGATTTCAGAATATGTGTAACTGGAAAATGCTCAAAAGTCTGATTTACAGTACTATCTTCATCATGTATACAGATATCACTGAAATGCAAATATTTGCAGTGACATCAACAGTACTAAATAAAGTATTTGATTTAAAAGCCTTTTCAGTTATTTTTCAATACTTTTTTTCACAATTTTTTACAGATTTTGAGTGGTGGTGAAGGCATTGTGACAACTCCATAAAGTTGGAGAAATATTTTAATGTTATTTAAGTAAAATGATGTATTATTAATTTTCAATATTTCCTTATAACTGGTCTTAAGCAGTATTTAGGCATAGCAATAAACTGCTTTTCTATTTGATTGTTCATTTACATTTATATATTTCTTGGGCAGCACAAAATGTTCTAAAAAACATCCCCATGTTCATTATGTTCATTGTAGCATTATTCACAAGAGTCAAGATGTGGCAACAACTGCAGTGCCCACTGATGGACGAATGGACTTTTAAAAATTCAGTGTATGTGCACAATGAATTACTATTCAGCCTTTAAAATGTAGGAATTTTTGTGATTGGAACAATCTAGATGAATCTAGTAGATGTTTGGGTAATGAAATAAGCAATACAAAGAAAGACCAATATTATATTCTGTCACTTATAAATGGAATCTAAAAAAGTTTAACACAGAGAAGTAGAAAGAAGAGTGAGGATTACCAGAGGGAGCAGGGGAGGGAAAACAAGGAAAGGGG
>NW_026001424.1:0-2386 GCF_001458135.2 Marmota marmota marmota | reverse complement strand
ATTTTTTTTTCTTTAATGTAGTGCTGAGGATCGAATCCAGAGCCTCACAAGTGCTAGGCAAGCACTCTGCCATTGAGCTACAGCCCTAGCCCTCAGTCCACAATTCTTATTCACCCAGTTTACAGACATGAACACTGAGCAGTTATGCCATCCAGCTGAAGTCAAAATGGTGACTTGGATTATACCCACTGGCCTGTGTTGAAGACCCTGATGTCCTGACCCTGACTTGGAGCACTGACACCCTATGGAAAACTGCAGCTCAGAGAAGCAAAGGCAATAATCTAACCCAGAACCACCCAACAGCACATTCTGCCCAGCTGTCTAGCTGTTGTTAACTGTATGCCTCAGGAACCTATAGAAGCCTTTCAGAGAACTCCAGACACTCTAGGACTCATGGCCAGTAGGTGGCAGACCTATCCAGACATGCAGCTCCCTTCCTATAGAACAGCAGCAGCACAATCCTGTTTGGCTAGTGCCAGCGATCTCCCTCTGAGCTGCCAGACCATACTAAGATATAGTGATGTTGAACAAGCAGGATCTGGGTCTTATAAATGAGTGTAAGGAGGAGGTGGTACGTGACTATGAGGTCATCACAAGAAGGGCTCCAGGAGTAGCAGGGTCTGATGTCCTTGAAGAGATGCCCTGTGACAGACTTATTAAATCTCCCATAAGGAGTAAACCAAACACTCTCTGCCCAGCTACATAGCATCTGAGTCAAGATGTTACCCACAGTGCAGCTCCACAGGAAGAGAGCTACATTGTTCACAGGGGCTCTTGAGTTCCAGGGGGTGATCCCTCATTCTGCATCCCCACCCCCAGCTGCAAACAGCATTCCTATGCCTAGATGCCAAATGGCTTTCACATCAAATGGCAAAAACAATTGATTGGTAGTGGCTGTGTCATGCTGAAATTGATTTATTATGACTGCCAGGACTCAGGGGGACCCAATGGTGGTACCAGTGGTGAGTTTTTGACCCAGGCCACTTCCTTTGTTCTGACCAAGCAACTTGGGTGAACAACTGGAGTCTCCAAATAGTTGGATTATTGTCTGGATTAGATCTAAGTGTACTTCCATTAGTCCTGTCTGCAGGTAAATTTGCTCCTCTCATGGTCTTGGGGAATACAAGGAACCCAGGAACTAGTCATCTCCAGATTCATCAGGGTAGGAAAGGTTTAGAACCAAATATGAGCCAGGTTCACTGACTCACTCTCCACAAACTAGCCCCACTGGATAACATTCCTGTTGGTTCCCCTGAAACCACAAAGGTAAGTGGAGCTGGCCTAGGGTTATCACTGCAGGGAGGAGGTTGGTGCTCTGTATGGGACGGGAAAATAAGACTTGTGCTGATCTCAGCAGGAGGTAGCCAAAGTCCCACAATGTTCCTTTATCACTCCAGGTAATACAGGAGAAAGGGGCACCAGGATGGAGTGAGAAGAAACAAAACACCCCATACCCGGGCTGAGAGTTGTGTCCAGGCCACCAGGAGGTGAAAAGGGGGGTCATAGAGGAACAGCAGGATGGTGAAAGCCCAAGGGGTCTGTAGATCAAGGCCTGGTGGGGGAGGTAGTTTACCAAGGACTCCGTTCCTGCCCTCTTCCACTCCACAGCCTCACTAAGCCAAGAACGCAACTCCGTCTGGGCTGCAGGTGCCGTGGGGCGGTGAGAGTGGGAGAGTTCCAGATCCCGAAGTCGGACAACTAAACCCGTCATCTAAAGCAAGAACCTCTCTGAGCCTCGTTTTTTTGTCCCTAAAATGTAAATAAAATGAGGTAAGTAGCAGAACTCTCCCTCACCGATTATGTGAGGGATACAATTAGACGGTAGTAGAAGGGATCTGAGCGCAGCGCCCAGCGCTGGAGGATACCTGCGAACTAGGGTTGGTGATGGACACAACACTGCCGGAGTGTAGGGAAGAGTCGCCGGCCGTGCCCAATCCCCGCTTTCGAGGCCGGACAATCTGAGAACGTCCTCAGAAGACGGCCTGGAGGGGGCAGTCCCGAGCCCCTGGCCGCCACCGCAATGTTCCAGGCAGGTGCCGGGGCCTCGGCCTCTCCTCGAGGGGGCCGGTCGTTGGCCAAACTGACAACCTCGAGGGCCAATGGTAAACCGTCTTCTCTGTGCAACGGTCCAATCGGCATGGGTTGCCGGGCTTCTCGACCAATGGGAAAATTCTCAGATGGGGCGGGGCAGAGGGTCGAGTCGCGGGCCTGGGCAGCTTTGCGCACGATCCGCGCGAGGGGCGGGGAGGGTGGCTGACGGGCTGAGCGCTGGGCCGGGGAGGGAGGGGTCTGCTCCTGCACCGGCTCAAGTTGCGGCCCTGTGAACCGCGACCCGCGCAGCGCCCTGGCAACGCCTCTCCCCGCGCGCCTAAAGACCCAGGGAAGC
>NW_026001423.1:0-2386 GCF_001458135.2 Marmota marmota marmota | reverse complement strand
AAGATACTGTGATATATATATATATATATATATATATATATATATATATATATATATATATATATATATATACACACAATGGAATATAACTCAGCCATAAAAGAGAATAAAATTATGGCATTTGCAGGCACATGGATGGAGTTGGAGAATCTTATTATAAACAAAGTAATCTACTCCCCCAAACTAAAGGCTGAATGTTTTCTTTGATTAGTGGATGCTAATCTATGATGGGGGTGGAAAGACATGAGAAGAATGGAGGAACTATGGATTGGATAAAGGGGAGGATGGGATTGGGTTATAGGGTTAGGAATAATGGTGGAATGAGATTAATATCATTACCCTAGGTACATGTATGATGGCACAAATGGTGCCTTTCTACATGATATACAACCAGAGAATTGAAATATTATACTCTATTTGGGTACAATGAATTGAAATACATTCTGCTGTCATGTACAACTAAGTAGAACAAATTAAAAAATAATTTTAAAAAAATTCAATAACATATCTAATACTCCCCCAGTTATTTTAAAATTAAATAACAGACTTCTGAATGAGCCCAAGAGTCAAAGAGTTCACAGAAGACTTGAAAATACTGTGAACTGTATTATAAAAAAAAAATAAAATATACCAGAATATCTGTGTGTTTTGAGAAAATTAGAAATATTTAAAGTCAATGTTATAAGTGTCTATCTTAACAAGTGAGAAAACTAAGGAGAAAGAAGTACATTGCTGCTACCAGAGGGCCAAACTAGCAGGTTCAGGCAAGGGGATAAGGGAGATTGGAAGAAATAAATCATCAACACACGCAGATCTTGAAGATAAAGCTGGGGTAAGATGGAGCACAGCTCTCTGATGGACAAGCAGGTCTAAACAATTACACCAGCAATCTTTATTATATATGTCTCTAAATCAGATTAAAGACTATGCAAGCATTATTCTTTGTATTCATGAAGGTTACAAAGTTAGCAACAGTATGCAACTATTTCCTCAGTTACATTCTACTGTTGCAATGTGCGATATTAGGAGCATTGTGCAGCTCTCAAGAAGTCCATTGTTTAAAGTTACTAATTTGCAGGCAGATTCAGATGCAGCAGAACCAGTGAAATTGTGGTTATCTTAGCAAGAAAGTTCCTTCATTCACCAGGCATCCTATGCCTTTGCACAGAAACTTTCCCAGTCACCAAGTATGCCACATCCGTGAAGTCATCAGGGACCCCAATCTCAGACACTGGTCTCCCAGTCACTGTCACCGCTCTCCAAGTACATAGTAAAGAAATTAAGGAAATGTAGAAAGAACAGAGTGGAGAAAATTAACAAAGGAAAACACACACTAATTACTCATAGCTAAAAATATATAAATAAATAAATAAGAAAAGGAAAAAATATTATTTGTATAGATCTTGCAGACATTAAGCATATAATATAGGAATATTAGGAATAACTTGGGTGAATAAATTTGACAACCTAGATGAAATGAAAAACCAATTAAAAACACAATTTTTCAAATCTTATTAAAGAAATAAAAATATATAAAGGATTTTATATACCTATAAAGGGTTTATTTTTGTAAAACTTTGTAAAATGTCAAAAATAAAATTTTAGATCCAGATACTTTGATTGATAATTTTTTACTAAATATTTAAAGAAGAAATCATATCAAACTTATACAAACTTTTTTGGAAAATACAGGAGAAAGGAACATATCCAAACCTGTTTTCTGTAACATTGTTGGCCCTCTCAGCTAAACCTGATACCAATGCTAGAATAGAAAGCTAGAGTCTATCATCTCTCTATAAACAAGGTGACAAAATTCTTAATAGTAGCAAATATAATTTAGCAATATATAAGCAGGATTTATCACAAGGATGCAGAGTTGGCTTAACAGTCAAAAATCAGCCAATGTAATTTACCATATTAGGGGATTAAAAGAAAATGTTCTCAAAAAAACGAAGAAAAATATCTTAAAAAGTTCAAAATATATTAACCAAATTGAAATTTAAAGGAGAACCTTTACTAAAAATTCCTATACTATGACAAATTTAATGAATAAATGAATAATGACAAATGAATAAATTTTCTCTTAAGATTTAAAAAGTTTAAACTCTAGATTTCCAGATAAAAAACATGATTATTTATGTAGAAAACCTTAAGAAACTTATAAAACAGTCTCAAAACTCCAAAGAGTTTTATCAAAATCACAGAATATAATATCAACATTAAAAATCAATATTTATGATAGAAGCAGAAAATTGAAAATAAAGATTTTTTTTTTAATTTTTATTGTTGGTTGTTCAAAACATTACATAGTTCTTGATATATCATATTTCACACTTTGATTCAAGTGGGTTATGAACTCCCATTTTTACCCCATATACAGATTGCA
>NW_026001422.1:0-2386 GCF_001458135.2 Marmota marmota marmota | reverse complement strand
AAATATGTGAACAAGGCCTCTGGCCTTGAGCTGGGGCTTCACAGAGATGGCTACATTTCTAAGATAAAGAAGTTACCAACTGGGCTCCATGGTAACAACTGGCAGGGGGAGAAAAGAAAGGAAAAAAAAAGCTCTCCCCCTCTTAGATGTCCTTAAAAAGTTAACTTGCCCAGAACAGAGGAAAAAAACAGAAACAAAAACTGCTTTTTATAAACTTCTGCAGACTGTGAATTTCTGAGCCCCTTCCCTTACCTGTTGGGTACAAAATTCTGAAACTACCTAAACTTGGGGTTCAGGGGATTAATTGATTACAACAGAAGCAATGCCGTCTGAATCCGATTGCAACCAAATAGGACTGTTTCCCTGTCTTCGGTGCTATCTTATGTACCTTGCCTTGTCCGTCCCTACAACAGTATAATTCTATATACTTAAACATTGTTTATGTTTTCATAAAATGGTCAACAGATGTAATTAATTATGTAATGGTGCAGATGTTTCCCAGAGTGCTCTATCATGATGCAGGTTCATTTGAAGATCAAATAGGGGGGCATACAACCCGGTTCCACCGGGAACCTGTATCCCTCACTTTAGCCATCCTATTAGGAATAGGAGTTGCTGCAGGGGTGGGCACAGGAACCACTGCCCTAGTCCATGGGACACAACAAATGACCCAATTAGAAAACAGCAATAGACCAAAACTTAAAGATATTAGAAACCTCCATCATAGCTTTGCAGGAATCTTTAACCTCTCTCTCTGAAGTTGTTTTACAGAAGAGGCGAAGGTTGGACCTCCTCTTCATGAGAGAAGAGGGCCTTTATGCTGCATTGAGGAAAAATGTTTGTTTTTATGCCGACCATACTGGAGTTGTAAAAAATCTATGAGTAAATTAAAAAGACACCTTGAAGAGCATCAACGAGAGAGAGAGACCCAAAAAGAAAGGTTTGAGTCTTGGTTCACACAGTCCCCCTTGTTAACTACGCTTCTATCAGCCCTGGTCGGTCCAGTAATAATACTCATATTATTGCTAACTGTAAGACCCTGTTTGCTCAACCATTTAATTTCTTTAATCCAAGCTCAAATTAGACAAGTTAAACTTATGGTAATCAGACAACAATGTACCCCAGTAACAGACATAAAAAGTGACACCCCCCAATGATCACTTTTATGATTAAAAGTAACCAGAAGAAGAAGTGGGGAATGAAAGGTTAATAATCTTGAGAACAGTTTGCTAATCTTGTTCCCAGAATGTGCTGTCCCCAACTGCCAAACTGCAGAATGTACTCTCTTACTTGGTTGTACGCAAACCGCCCACTCGCCCTGACCCTTCAATGAACTTCCCTCCCTGCCCTCTCCAAGGAAACTATATAAGCTCTGCTTAAGCTGTTCTCAGGGCTCTTTGCTCTATTCAAGTGAGCTCTGAGCACCAGCATGCTGGAACCCCAATAAACCCTTTGCTGTTGCATGAGACCGTCTCTTGGTGGTCTCTTCCTCCGACACTCGCCCGACCTTTACACCTTACTGGAATTATAAACCTAGCTCTAATCCTAGGCCTAACCCTAGCCATTTCCTTAGCCCTAGCCATAACCTTGAATCTAACCTTAACTCTAAATCTAATTCTAATGCTAATCCTAAGCCTAAATCTAACACTAACCCTAACCCTAATTCTACTCCTAAAAATAGCCCTAACTTTAGGCCTAACCCTAACACAAAACTGAGCCATATCCCTAACTCTAACCCTTAACCTAAACGAAACTCTAACCATACACCTAGCTCTAAACCTAGCCCTAATTCTACTTTTAAGTTGAACCCTAAAATTAGGCCTAACCCTGATTCTGATGCTAACACTAACCCTAGCTTTAAACATCACCCTAAACATAACCCTAAACATAACACTAGACCTAGCCATAACCCTAACCCTAACTATAAAACTAGCCCTAATTGTAACCCTAGTACTCACATTAGCCATAACCCTAACCCAGCCCTAACTTAACCCAAAATCTAGCCTAATCTGAGCCCAAAACTGAGCTTTAACCCTAACCCTAACCGTAACCCTAAACCTAGCACTAAGAATAACCGTAACCTTAACTCTAACCCTAGCTCTAACCCTATCCATTACCCTAACCATAATCCTAATGCTAATGCTAACCCAAGGCCTAAACCTTACCATATCCCTAATCCTAACCCTATCCATTACCCTAAACCTAACTTGAAACATAAACCTAACTATATCCTTATCCTAATCCTAAACCTATGCTAATTCGAGCCCTAAATTTAAACCTTAACCTATCCCAAACACTAATCATGACCCTGACCCAAACAATGTCCTTAGCTCTAAACCTGAACCTAACCCTAAACCTAACACTTATACTACATCTAACCTAACCC
>NW_026001421.1:0-2386 GCF_001458135.2 Marmota marmota marmota | reverse complement strand
AGGTGGGCACGGCGGGTGCCAACAGCTGGGCCGGGGAGCTACCAGCAGGCACGGGGCCTGGCCAGGGTGCGGGCACCCAGAGCCTGCTACTGGCCGGCTCCTGGCCTCCGGGTGGGAAGGACCACGGCTCCTCCTCCTCCTCCTCTTCCTCCTCAGGTTCTGGGCTCAGAACTTCAGAAGATCCCCACAGGAGACTGGAGAGCGGCACCAAGGGCGCAAGAGACGGGGTCAGGAGGGAAGCGCCCCATCGGTCACCGGGCTCCTGAAAGGCAGCACCGAGAGGGTGACCGATCAGTGCCAGGGCCCAGACTAGCCCCATCGGGAGCTCCAGTGCAGATCCCCTCCCCGGGCCTCCGTGACAAGGAGGACCCAGGGTCCCCACCACGTAAAGGGAGGGAGGGCTGGTGAGTGGCAGGAGGGGGAGGGGTCCTCGGAGAGCAGGAGGTGGGGACTCGGGGTCCGGCAGGGCCGTCTGAGGCCCGAGGACAGAGGAGGAGCCGGAACAGGACGGGGACACAGGCCCACTCTCCCGCGCACGCCAGCCCGGTGCACACACTCACCTGCCGGCTGCACAGTGACCCCCACATGAGCCGGAACCCCACGGCACACACACGTGGACAGGGACACACGCTCACAAGCACACCTGCCATCTGTGCCCACGACAGACAGGCCGCACACACAGGGCACGTACCCAAGTGGGCACCCCCAAATCCGGATAAAGAATTAAGAAGCCCAGCAAAACGCCTCCCGTCTCCAGGCCCAAAGATAAATAATTCATTTGTTGTGTAACTGCTCTTGTTCCAAAAATAATTCCCTTGTCTCAGCTTCCGTGGGGGAGGGGAGCAGCCTGTGGCGGCCGTGGCGCCCCCCTGCACAGGGGGATCAGAGGCCGGGGGTCTCCACAGGGGAAGGCCCACCCTCCAGGCAGAGCCCAGCCAAAGGAAGGGGGCAGGAGCCAGGGAACTCAGAGACCTGCCCAGTGTCACCCCCACACTGCCCTCCAGATCACCCTGATCCCAAAGGGGGATCCCCAGGCCTCTGGAACAGCATGGCCACAGCCCCTTGGTGGCTGTGGTCCCAGAGGCTCAGAGAGGCAAGGACTTTCCCCAAGTAACACAGCGCAGCCAGGGTCAGGTCCAGGTCCCAGAGGCATTGAGCCCCGGCCAGCAGTCAGGGCCCCCACAGGCAGCCTTGCCGGCCAGTGAACCATGGCCTCTCTATCTCCACCTCCATAGAGCGGGCCTAGGTCTCCCCGGCTCTTGGACGGAAGGACAAGGTGACTCCTGCTACCCTCGCCCACCATAAAGGGCAGGGAAGGTGGCCCGGGGACCACGGCCTTGGGGCATCTGAGTCAACGCTCGCTCTCCACGTGGGGAAACTGAGGCCTGGGCCCAGGGAGGCCTGGCCAGGTCACCAGCAAGCTGGACACAGCCCTCAGCCAGGCCGGCTCCCTCTGCCCCAGACTGGAGGCAGCGTCCCCCGCTCCGCGCAGCAGGGCCCAGGATGTAAAGACAAGGCCACGGACACCCAGGTTTGGACAGAGCCAGAGCCACCTCCGCCTCCTCCCCCGGGAAGCGCCAGGAGGAGCTTAGAAAAAACACTTGGCCATCAAAGCCAGGCCAGCTCACGGCCTGGGCCCAGAGGGGGGCTGAGCAGGGTCCCAGCTGGTGCTGTGTCAGAGGCTAGGAGGAACAGGACATCTGAGGCCACCTCACACCCCCTGTCCCCTGCAGGGCCAGCCCGCGGTGTCACCAGGCCTCCAGGCAGGAAGGGGGTGCCGGGCAGTGGACAGCTTTCCTGTCCTTGGCCAGGCCCCACCAAGGTCTCAGGGCTGGTGAGACCTGCTCCCGCACAGTGCGGCTCCCAAGGGACCCCAGACCCGTGCTGTCCCCTCTGGGTCTCCGTCCCCTCCCGCAGGCAGATGGCTGTACTAGGAGCCAGTCCCCAAGCCCGCTGCCTCAGGGCCCAGCAGCCGCCTGTCAGAGAGCCCTCCACACACTCCCTCCTCTCGCCTGGGGACGCCTGGGGACCGCATTGGTATGCAGGTGCACACGCAGGTGCGCGGCTGCTCCGGCACTGGCGCAGGGCGTGCTGACGCGCACAGACGCAGGATGGGCAGGGGCGCGGGAGCACACGCGTGTGCACCAGGCCTGCGTGCGGTGGTCAGCCCAGGAGAGCGTGGGTGGGGTTGGAGGTGTGCACGGACCCCGGGAACCGTGCAGACACCTGCCCTCATGCCAGCCAGCAAAGCACGTGTGCGCCCGCATGCCCGTGTGCACCGCCCGCTCCAACCAGAGCCCCTCCACCCCCGTCCACACGGCTCCAAGGGCACTGCCCGGCCAGGTCCAGGAGGGGAGGGCTGAGGGGAGGCCGAGGGTCCTGCCCT
>NW_026001420.1:0-2386 GCF_001458135.2 Marmota marmota marmota | reverse complement strand
ATATATATCTGAAAAAATTAACACCAAAAAAACAAATAAACAAACAAATGGGCAAAGGAACTGAACAGGCAGTTCACAGAAGAAATATGAATGGTCAATAAATATATACAAAACAGTTCAACATCTTTAGCAAGTAGAAAAATGCAAATTAAAACTACATTGAGATTCTATCTCACTGCAATTAGAATGGCAACTATCAAGAATACACGTAACAGTAAATGTTGGAAAGGATGTAGGGGAAAAGGCTCATTCATATTTGGCTGGTGGGAATGCAAATTGGCACAACCACTGTGGAAAGTAGTATACAGATTCCTTCAAAAACCTGGAAAGGAATTCCCATTTGCTTCAGTTCTTCCACTTTTTGGTGTATACCCAAAGGACTTAAAATCAGCATACTACAGTGACACAGCCACGTCAGTGTTTATAGCAGGTCAATTCACAATAGCCAAGCTATGGATTCAACCTAGATTCCCTTCAACAGATGAATGGATAAAAAAAAAATGTATATATGTACAATAGAATATTACTCATCCATAAAAAATAACAGAATTATGGCTTTTGCCAGTTAATAGATGGAACTGGAGAATATCATGGTAGGTGAAATAAACCAATTCCAAAATGTCAAAGCCTGAATTTTCTCTTTGATATGTGAATACTGATATACAATAAGTGAAGGGGAGGGAGGATTAGAAGTTCATTAGATTAGACAATGGGGAATGACAGGAATGGAGGGGGGGATGGAATAGGAATGATAGTAGATGGACATGACTTTCCTATGTTCAAATATGTATACATCAACAGTGAAACTCCACATCATGTACAACGGGGGATCCTAATTAAAAGAAGTTATACTCCATATATGTATAATATGTCAAAATAAACTCTACTGTTATGTATAACTAAAAAGAACAAATAAGGAAATTTAAAAACCAGTTGCATAAACAAATAAATGGAAAATTGCAATTGATGAATTTTGTGATGGAGATTTAGTATGCTTTCAAAGTGAATAACAAAATGGGTGAAACAACGTTTTTGGATAGGATTTTAGCAAAGGTCACTTTGAGAATTTGACATAATAAGATATAAATAATGAGAGACCAGATATGAGTGTGAATAATGTACCATGTACTTTAAAGAAAGTACCATGTACTTTACATAAGAAATTTGAGTGTTCAGCATATGTACAGAACAGAGAGATAGTTAATATGGCTAGGACTATTATAAATTAGTGGCAGTACATGAAATAGAAACTAAGGTAGAAGAAAAATCATGCTTTCTAAGCAATAGAACCTAGATTTAATTTTATTCTAAACTCAGTGAAAAAAATTTTTGAACTCAGTTTCTTCATTATGAAGTGATTATAACTGTACACCATAAGGTTTTCACAAAGATTAAATTAGTTACAATAAACAAAATAGTACCCAGCAATAAGGAAGCACTCTATAATGATTATTGTATTATTATTATTTGTAATACTGAAATATTGAAAGCCTTGAAAATAATTTGATGGAGAATGTGGGGAGAAGGTACCCTTAAACATTGTTGGTGGAACTGCAAATTGGTGCAACCACTCTGGAAAGCAATATTGAGATTCCTCAAAAAACTAAAAATGGAACCACCATTCAACGCAGTCATCCCACTCTTCATTATATATCCAAAGGGTTTAAAATCAGCATACTACAGTGTACAGTTACTTGAATATTTACAAAATCACAATTCATCATAGCTAAGCTATGGAACCAACCTAGATGCCCTTCATTAGATGAATGGTAAAGAAAATATTACACACACACACACACATAATGGAGGATTATTCAGCCATTAAGAAGAATGACTGTATGACATTTTCCAGGATATGGATCAATCTAGAGACTATCCTGCTAATGGAAATAAGCTAATACCAAAAAAAAAACAAAAAACAAAAAACAAAAAAAAACAACAAAAAACCCCAAAGATCAAATGTTTTCTCTAATATGTGAAAGCTAATCCATAGTAAGAAGGTAAAATCAAAGAATAGATGTTCATTGGATTAGTTGCACAAACTCTAATAAACCACAGAGAATCTCATTACCATATACATCAACAAGACTAGGGGCCAAATTAGGATAATTAGGATATCATAGTATATATTCCATGCTTCTATAATAATATCAAAATGAAATCTACTATCATGTATAACTGAAAGGAACTAATAAAAAATGAAAGTTAGATTTGGTACTATTATCAATGAATTAAGCAGATGATTAATCTTTCTTATTAGGTAGCAGAACAAATATAAAACATATTTGATATGAATAGTAATATTTACTGAATCTAAATGATTACTATATGTAGGGTCCAGGCTTGTAAAATATACCAGAAACCAAAAAAAAAAAAAAAAAAAAAA
>NW_026001419.1:0-2386 GCF_001458135.2 Marmota marmota marmota | reverse complement strand
TTTTTTTTTTTTTTTTTTTTTTTTTTTTTTTTTTTTTTTTTTAAAGTTTTTTAATATCTATTTTTTAGTTTTCGGCGGACACAACATCTTTGTATGCGGTGCTGAGGGTCGAACCTGGGCCGCACGCATGCCAGGCGAGCGCGCTACCACTTGAGCCACATCCCCAGCCCTGGGTTCGATTCTTAGCACCGCATAAAAATAAAATAAAGGCATGCTGTCCATCTGTAACTTAAAAAAAAAAAAAGAAAGTAAAAGACATCTGAAAAGTTACACTCCCCTCTCTTTCTTGGGGTAATAAATTGCATGTTGTTACATTACCTGCTCTAGACAGCTTATAATAAGGAAATAGGTTAATTTGGGAAAACAAGTCCTCCCAGGGAAACTTGACAGACTGGAGAAATTAAAGCATCTGAGAGGTGGAGACTAGCTTGTGGATGCTGACACATGGCACTAACCCCAGGCCCATGTGCAGGAACCCATGAGGGCAGGGAGCCACAGCATCCTCTGCCTTGGCTCATCACACGACGGTCATGTGAAGCATGGCTGCTCTGGAACAGTCTCCATTCGTCCCACAGCTTCCACCTGTCAGTGTAGTAGTAGCATTACAGAAGGCTGCCCCTGGGTTATGGTCTTCCCTCTGCCCACTAATTATCTGAATTGCCTCAGGCAATACTCCATTATGGATTTTGTACTGGAAATGGTAGTTTTAAAAATAGGGTAAATGCTCATATGTCATCGATTACTTCTTTAACAAATACCTATTATAAGGCTGGGGGTAGAAGTCAGCACAGTAGAGTACTCCTCCAGCATGCATGGGGCCCTAGGTTCTATCCCTAGCACTGAAAAACAAACAAAAATGCTTTTATAGAGCTAGGGTTGTGGCTCAGTGGTAGAGTGCTTGCCTACATGCATGGGGCACTGGATTTGATTCTCAGCACCACATGAAAATATTGTGTCCACCTAAAAACTAAAAGATAAATATTTTTTTAAAAACCCTGTTATATACCTACTATGTGCCAGATACTGTTCCAGGTACTGGGATCTGGCAGTGAATGAACTGGATCAGGTTGCAACTTCCTGTCTGTAAGCAAGGGGGTGAACCAGATAATCTCTCCCAGCTTAAATATTCTGAGACCCCACTTTGATCAGATACAAACTTATGCATGGAAGGGCTAATGGTAAAATAGCAGGCTCCAGTCTCCCTCCCCCTTCTCCCTTGGTGATATCTCCCTCCCAAACTCAACTTTGGGAAAACAGAAAAAGGTTTGGCATCATTTATGTTTGCCTGCAACCAAAGATTTAACTCTCCCCAAGTATCTGTCATTTAATACTTTTGTCTCTTTTGTGGAATGAAAGGTTTTGTTTTGGTTAGAACTGCAGACAGTTACAAGGAGGCGTGGCAAGATATTTTAGGCAAAGGTAGGTGCATTGGTAAAGGACAAAGCACAGTATCTCTCAGATTTGCAGGAAAGGGCAGGTCACTCAGGTTCCTCCCTTCTGGGTGATAGGGATCTCCTGGTCCTATTTCCTTTCCTTTACAGAGGTAAAGGTCTTCAGCCTGAAGGTCCCGAGTCTCTACCACTTCAGTATCTGGTACACTAATTAGGAACAGAGGATTCAAGAGTAAGCCTTGGGTCCTCAGCCTGACTTATAGTTCCAGATGACCATCATTCCAGGTTAATGTCAGGTGTGGGATGGCACTACTGAATTTTTAGGTGGGTGCCGTGGCACACACCTGTAGTCCCAGCTACTTGGAGGCTGAGGCAGGAGGATCACTTAAGCCCAGTTCAGAGCCAGTCTGGACAACATGGTGAGACCCTTTATTGAACAAACCTGCCCTCTACAGAACTCTTGAACCTTAATGTTGACACTGGATAATTACATGTGATAATTAAATTTTCAATTTTTGACTATATAATAGAAAAGTAAATGAGTCAGTAAGTTTACTATTTGTCTCTCACTACTATGAGACAACAGTTACATGGAATTATGTCAGAGTGACATGAACAATTCCTTATCAACAGCAAACTCTGACTTCAGATCTTCAAGTATATGATGAAACAGAGGGTAGATGATTCAAAAGACACAGCTCCTTTGCTTATTAGCTGTAATACTATATTGAGATCTTCTCGGTGCAGATTTCAACTATTAAGATACTTGCCTCATTTGTTACAGGATTGATGTGAGACTCCAGACAACATATGTGAAAATGCTCTGGAACTGCCAACTGTTCTATGCACAGAAGGCACTGTTACCATCAGCCTCCCAAGGCTGGCTGGCTGTGCAGTCCTTGTTGCTGGCCACCATCTGACCTCTTGCCCTGTCTTGCTCACTCAGGTATCCCTAGGAGAACAGCCTCCCCAGCACCTAACAATATTCCCCCCCC
>NW_026001418.1:0-2387 GCF_001458135.2 Marmota marmota marmota | reverse complement strand
AGGGTTAGTATTAGGGATAGGGTTAGGGTTAGTGCTTGGGTTAGGTTTAGGTTTAAGGTTAGGTTTAGTGTTAGGTTTTGGGTTAGTTTCAGGGTTGGGTTTAGTGTTAGGGTTAGGATAGGGTTAGTTTTAGGCTTAGTGTTAGGTTTAGGGTTAGGGTTAGTATAAAGGTTTGGTTTACAATTCGGATTAGGTTTAGAATTAGGTTTATGGTTAATGTTAGTGTTATTGTTATTTTTAGGGTTAGGGTTAGTATTAGTGTTAGGGTAAGGATAGATTTATTAATTGGGTTAGGTTTAGGTTTAGTGTTATGGTTAGGGATAGGGTTAGGGTTAGTGTTAAGGTTATGTTGAGGGTTAGGTTTAGGTTTAGGTTTAGGTTTAGGGTTAGGGTTAGTTATCATGTTTCGTTTTGTGTTAGGGTTAGATTTATGGATAGAATTAGGGTTAGGGTTAGTTTTAGCTTTAGTTTTATGTTTAGTGTTAGTGTTAGGGTTAGGGATAGGAAAGGGTTAGGGTTAGGGTTGGGTTATGTTTAAGTAATGGTTTGGGATATGGTTTGGGTTAGGGTTAGGGTTAGGATTACTGTTAGGTGTAGGGTTTGGGTTAGTGTTAGTGTTAGTGTTAGGGTTAGAGTTAGGGTTTTTTTTTAGAATTAGTTTTAGGGTTAGCATTAAACTTAGTGATAGTGTTAGGATTAGGGTAAGTTCTAGGGTTAGTGTTAGGGTTAGGGTTAGTTTTAGGTTTAGCATTAGGGTTAGAGTTTGGGATAGGGTTATGGTTAAATTTAGGTTTAGTGTTATGGTTAGGGTTAGTTTTATTGTTAGGTTATATTTAGGGTTAGGGTTAGGATTAGGATTTTGTTTAGGGTTAAGGTTAAGTTTAGGTTTAGTGTTAAATTTTGCATTATAGTTACATTTACAGTGCGATTTAGGGTTAGGGTTAGTTTTAGGGTTTGGATTAGAGTTAGGGTTAGTGTTAGGGTTATGGTTAGGGTTTGTGTTAAGATTAGGTCAAGGTATGTGTAACTTTAGGTTTATGGGGAGGATTAAGTTTAGAGTTAGGGTTAGTGTTAGTCTTAATTTTTGCATTAGATTTAGGTTTAGTGTCAGGGTTAGGTTTAGAGTTAGGGTTAGTGCTAGTGTTAGGGTTAGGGATAAGTTTAGGGTTAGTGTTAGGGTTAGGGTTAGGGTTATGCTTAGGTTAAGAGTTAGTGTTAGGGTTAGTGTTAGTCTAAGGATTAGGGTAAGAGTTAGTGTTAGTTTTAGTGTTTTGATATTAGGTTTAGTGTTAGATTTAGAGTTAGGGTTTGAGTTAGGGTCAGGGATAGTATTAGGATTTGTGGTAGGGTTAGGGTTAGGGTTAGGTTTTTTGATAATTTTAGGGTACGTGTTAGGTATACCTATGGGATTGAGATTAGGGTTTGGTTAGGTTTAGTTTTAGGGTTATGGTTAGGTTTAGACTTAGGGTTAGGGTTACTGTTAGGGTTTGGTTTAATGTTACAGTTAGGGTTAGAATTAGTAATAGGGTTAGGGTTGAGGTTAGATTTTGTGCAAGGTTTAGCATTAGTGTAAGGTTTAGTGTTAGTGTTAGGTTTAGCGTTAGGGTTAGTTTTAGGTTTAGAGTTAGGGTTTGTGTTGTAGTTAGTGTAAGGGTTAAGGTTATTATTATGGTAGAGTTACACTTTGGTTTAGGGTTGGGGTTTTGGTTAGGGTTAGTGTTAGGGTAAGGTTTAGGGTTAAGATTAGTTTTAAAGTTAGGTTTACGGTTAGGGTTAGTGTTAATGTTAGGTATCAGGTTAGTGTTAGGGTGAGTGTTAATTTTAGAGAAAGGGTTTTTGTTAGGGTTAAATTTAGAGTTAGGTTTAGTGTTAGGTTTAGGTTTAGGGTTAGTGTTAGGTTTTGTGTTGGGTTAGGGTTAGCGTTAGGTTAGGTTTTGTGTTATGGTTAAGGTATGGTTAGGTTTAGATTTATAGTTAAAATTATGGTTGTTTAGGTTTAGGTTAGTTTTATGGTTAGGGTTAGTGTTTATGTTAGGTTTTGGGTTAGTGTTAATATTAGTTTAGGGTTAGGGTTAAGGTTAAGTTTCAGTTTGGTGATATGGTTTGTGTTAGTGATTGTGACATGGTTGTCGTTAGGGTTAGGGTTGGGATTATGGTTAGGATTAGATTTAGGGTTGGGGTTAGGGCTAAGGTTAGTGTTAGGATTAGCATTTAGGTTAAATTTAGGGTTAGTGTTAGGGTTACCTTTAGAGTGAGGTTTAGTGTTAGGGTTAGTGTTAGGTTTAGGGTTAGTGTTAAGGTTAGGGTTAGAGTTATGATTAGTTTTATGTTTAGGGTTAGTTTTGCGTGAGGTTTAGGTTAAAGAAAGGCTTAGGTTTTGTGTTAGT
>NW_026001417.1:0-2387 GCF_001458135.2 Marmota marmota marmota | reverse complement strand
CTTGGAATAGGGCTAAGATTTGGGTTAAGTTATGGCTAGGGTTAGGGTTACAGTTAATGTAAGTACTAGGGTTATGATTAGGGCAAATTTTAGTTTTAAGGGTTAGGACTAAGTCTAGGGTTAAGTTTAGGTTTTGGGTTAGGGCGATGTTTAGACGTAGGGTTAGTTTTAAGTTCAGAGTTAGGTTGAGGGTTAGTTTTAGGGTTTGGCTTAAGACTCGAATTATTGCTAGGGTTAGGGATAGGTTTAGGATCAGGGCTTGGTTTATATTAAGTATTAGGGTTAGGTGTATGGCTTGGTTTAGTTTTAGAGCTAGGGCTAGGGTTAGGGATAGTTTTAGGATTAGCCTTAGGGTTAGTGCTAGGGTTAGGTTTAGGCTTAGGCTTATTGTTAGGGTTAGATTTCGAGTTAGGTTTAGATCTAGTGTTATTGCCAGGGATATGAATAGGGTAGGGTTATACCTAAGGTTCAGTCTAGGATTAGGCTTCTAGTAAATTATAGGGTTTGAACTAGAGTTAGGGCTATGGTGAGAGTTAGAGTTAATCTTTGGGCTGGGGTTAGGTTTAGGGATGGGGCTAAATTAGGGCTAAGTTTAGGGCTATGTGTAGTGTTAGGTTTATGCCTAGAGTTAGGGTTAGGGTTATAATTAAAGCTATGTTTAGGTTTAGGATAAAGACTAGGGTTTGTGCTAGGTTTAGGGCTAGGACTAAGGCTAGGGCTAAAGTAAGGTCTCATATTATGGTTAGGGATAGTTTTAGGGTTAGGTTTATGGCTAGTCTAGTGTAACGGTTAGGTATCGGGTAATAGTCAGGTTTAGAGCTAGGGGAATTATTGTCAGGGTCAGTGTTGAACTTTGGTTTTGGTTTGAGTTTAGGGTTAAGGCTCAAATTAGCATAAGGGTTAGCATTAGGGTAAGGATGAGGTTAGTTTTAGGGTTCAGGTTAGGTTATGGTTAGGTCTAGGGTTACATAAGCATAAGGGTAATGTTTAGGGTAATGGATACAGTTAGGGTTAAAGTTATGGCAGGGGTATTGTTAGGATTAGGTCTTGAATTAGGATTAGGTTGAGGATTTGAACTAGGGTTAGGTTTAGTGTTATTTAGCTTAAGGGTTAAGTACTGAGCTATGGTTAGAACTAGGCTGGGAGTTAGCTTCAAGTTTAGTTCTAGGGATAGGATTACCATAAGTTTTGGTTAGACTTAGTGTTAGAGTTAGACTTAGGATTAGTGGTAGGGTCAGTATAAGGATCAGCATTAGGGTTAGAATTTGGGATAAGGTTAGAGCTAGAATGAGAGTAAGGTTAGGGCTATTAATACAGTTAGGGTTTTGGTTAGCCTAAGGATAAGGGATACATCTAATGTTACCCTTAGGTTTAAGGTTTTGCTTAGGGGAGGAGATTGGTTTAGAGCTAGGTTTAGGGCTTTGGTCAGGGTTAGATTTAGGTTTAAATCCAGGCTTAGGGCTCAGTGTTAGGCATAGGGATAGGATTAGGGCCACGGCTAATGTAAGAACTAGGGTTAAAATTAAGTTAGTTTTAGTATTATGGTTATGTTTAGTGTTAGGATTAGGTTGAAGTTTAGGGCGATATCTATAGCTAGGCTTTGTGTTAGGATAAGGGTCCATTCAGGGTTCGTTTTAGGGTTAGGGATAGCACTCGAATTATTGTTAGGGATATTCTGAGCATTTGGTTTAAGGTGAGGGTGGTGTTTAGAGCTAGGTTGCATGTTAGGAAATGAGTCAGTGTCAGTGTTAGTTTAAAGTTAGTGTTATATTTGAGTTAGGGCTAGGGATAGTTCTAGGTTTTCTGTTAGGGTTTGGTTTAAGTTAATGTTTAGGATTAGTGATATTGCTTGGTTTTGGTTTAGTCCTAGGGTTAGGTTTATGGATAGTGTATGTGTTAAGCTTAGGCTTAAGTTAGGGTTAGATTTGGAATTAGGGATAGATCTAAGGTTAGGGCTGGGAATAAAGATAAGGCAAGGGTTAGGCTAGGGATAGTGTTATGGTAAGGGATAGGGTTAGAACTAGGGACAGGTATAGTGTGAGATTTAGAATGAGTCTTAGTGCTAGGGTTAGTGTTATTGTTAGAGATAGGGCTAAATTAGTGCTAAGATTAGGGCTAGGTTCATTGTTTGGCTTAAGCCTAGAGTTTGGTTAGTGTTGGGATTAAGTTTAGAGTAAGAGATTGCATTATAGCTAGGTATAGAGGTAGGGTGAGGGTTACAATTTGAGTTAGGGATAGGGTTAGTTTAGGGTTATGATTAAAGATAAGTTTAGGGCTGGGATTAGGGCTAGGGTTTGTTTTAGGTTTAGGACTAGGATTGGGGCTAGGGGTAATTTCAGGTCCAGAATTATGGATTAATATAGTTTTAGGGTTAGGATCTTGGCTAT